>NC_055693.1:18110230-18410230 GCF_017639745.1 Melanotaenia boesemani
TTATACAATTTATGCATGGCATAGTAGGTGTCTATTGCATTGGAGCATCATGTATGAAATCAAAATGTGGGGAAGTACCTGCAAGCACGGCTGTCCTGAGTCCTTGTCGGTCTTCACTCCAAACGATCTTCAGCCACTTTCAATATTTTTTAGTTATGGTTTAAAACATAAATCAGTGGTAATTTTTAATATTAGACTCTGTTAACCCGTGGGAAACAAAAAACTGAATGACGCTTTGTCTACAGCCAGCTTTTTGCAACAAGTCGGGGCTTTTTTTCCTTTGGCCTTTTTTGTAGCGTGCCATGTTCAAATTGGGCTGAGTCAAATAAGGTGACGTAGTCAATCTGTACGCTTGTCGCTTGTGCCAACGTATATAACAACAGTAGAAAATGGCCGACTACATACAGGTCAAATGGCACTGACTTTAAATATTTATTCATTTATTTAAATCGCAATGGGCATTTAGAGTCAAATGATTTAAGTCGCGATGTCATTATAATGAACTCATCTTTATTTGTAAAGGACGTTAACAGAACATGTGAAAGAAAGTGCTAAATATGAACAAGAGTTTTAAATTTTAAAACAAGAGTAAAAATAGCATATTATGTTGTTAGTAGTTACTATGGTTGGACCATAGTTAGGACAGCACACTAGCGACGTTCCTTCATCTGGAGGTTGAGTTGTGTTAGGACTTGGGAGTTTACTCCGGACTCCGTTCTACTGATGGGTGTTTGAATTTAGAGGTGAAAAAATAAACGAATAAAAAAAGGAAGAGTTTTGTCTTGTTCAGATGGTCATCTGTTTCAATTCAGCTTTGGTTTGAAGTGACTGGGTCACCTGGTTTAGAAGGTATTGAAAAAAATAGGCTCCCAATAGCGAGAATTGATTGTTTTATTAAAATATTAATATAAAATAAGGAAAGAGGTGAAATAAAAACATAAAGACTGTGTCTTGTTAAAATGATCATCTGGTTCATTCCAGCTTTGCTTTGAAGTGACTGGGTCACTTGGTTTAAAAGATATTGAAAAAAATAGGCTCCCAATAGTGGTTATTGACTGTATAAAAACAAAAAAGATATGTTATTTCTTTCTGTTTAACATCAGACTTCATCTTTTCTTTGGAGACATTGGATTATATGGACAGTGTATTAAAAATATTGTGTTATTGCTTTATGAGAAATTCCGTTTGTCGGAAAACCTAATTTTGTTGATGGTCCCTGAAACAGGCTTGGGGCTTTAGTGCAAGTGTCGAATATCCAACCTAAAACTGATTTCACTGCGGTTAGTCAAGCCTCCTCAAACTGCTGAGTCACATTTAAGTCAAATACAGCTTTACCCCTAAAACCTTGGTTGGTTATAAGGCCAAAATGTCGGTCACAGTAACATATGTCAATGGATGAATATGATAACTAGAACAGTGGGAAAACTTAGCGGCTACAAACAAAGTTTACCAAAACAAGTTTACTTAGAACATTACTCAGCCAAAATAATTATTACACCTTGAGAATTTTCACACTCATTTGCACTAGACGCACTTCCACCAGATGACAGCCGATGTTAAAGATTAGTTTCGGGCAAGTTACAGCGTTCCAGTACAGGGGCAACTTGTTACCATGCAAGCTCTGGATTAATTAAAAGGCATCCAATTCTGGCATGCTCTGATTGGCTGGCGGTTGGGTGAAGTGCAAGTGGGGAGAGATAACTTAGGCAGTCTTTCTTACACAATATGGCCGCTAGAGGGAGCCTTTTTCACATTATGTGTTTCTGGATTTCTGGAGCTAGAGAATGGAAAATTGTAATCCATTTACATGACTATATTTACTATACAATCTGCATATTTCAAAGCCAATTTCAGGCATTTGTTTACAGATAACTTACAGGTAGGTGGAAAATCTGCTGGGCATCTTTGCCTGTCGCATCTTTTCCAGTGCCCATGGGATTAGCCTCAGGGTCTTCAGCTGCAGGGTATATTCAGCCAGGTATGTCCTGGCTGGTCGTCAGCCAAGAACCACCATTCTTCAACGTTTTGAACTTTTAAACCTGGAACGTCTCCTAGTGACGGGGCAGAGATATCAGAATGTGGAAGAACTCCATAGCGGTAGTTCATCAGCTGGTGTGGGACTGATCCATACGCATTGGCAAGGTCTAGCCAGATAACATGCAGGTCAGACTTTTCCTGCTTGGCCTTCTTGATCTGGTCCCAGATCACTTTGGAGTGCTGTACATACCCTTGGAAGCCTAGGACTCCTGCTTTCTGGCAGTTGGTGTTAATATTCTTTAGCAGGTAGGTGGTCATTCTTCAGGCCAAACTGGTGAAGAAGATCTTTCCTTCTACGTTAAGCAAGGTATTGTTTCTGAATTGACTGATGTCTCAGTAATTTGCTTCCTTGGGAATAAAGACTGTTCTGCTCTTTGTCAATCTGATGAAAGTTATTTTTTTCCAGGCAGTTCTCATACGGTACCATATCACCACAAAATAGTGACGGGTTAGCTGGAAATCATGGGACCGACATGAGGCTTTAAACCCCCCTGTCCCCCTGTGATAATAACAGGGTTGGGTCCTTCAACATTACATCATAATCTTAATTTTTTTAAAAACTTTGATTCCCCACTCCTTCATATTCCTTGCAATGGTTTTGTGTGACAGAACCCATAAAAACTATCTGGTTAGGGTTCCGGATGTGGGAGGATTATGGTTAATTATGACAGACCTTATAATAATGAATTGCACCAAAATATCAATTACGTGGATTTCTGCCTGCTGGATAATTTCAGTGTATATCACATTGATTATGAGTTTATTTTCAGTAGTGCATTGTCCTGACACATTAATAGTGATCTTTGATTTTAAAGTGAAAAAGATTACTCTCATCAGACCTTTTTTTTCAAATTTTTCAAAGCTAGTAGTGGTAGAGAAATTGAAGAGGATGGAAGACGAATCAAGGCGGAGAGAAAAGGGGAGGAAATTCACAACAATTCTTTCAACTGCTCTGATGGGAAACATTGCTAGCTAAAAAAGTTCTGGTCCTGCAATGCTTTTCAATGTCATGGTAAAAAGGAAATGTAGCGCATTTCAACTTTCAGATTTATAAAAGCGTGTGCACACGCATTCTACGCATCTTTCCATTTATGAATCAGAATCAACTCTAAAGCAGGCACACGTGAAGGAATGCTTTCCCACGCCCACATGGTGGCGATAAATGGTCAGGTGAACGCCTAAAAAAAAATTCATTACATCATTTGCATGATGGCTCTGGAGGTAAAAAGTGGGAAGAAGCGGAATTTTGGGGGGCGTGAGACTGAGATCCTGTTGGACCACACTGACAAACGTAAAAATGTTTAATTGGTGGGCACGGCATGGGCATTACTTGTGTCAGAAAAGCGGAATAGTGGCAGAAGGTGGCAGATGCTGTCATCACAGTCAGACGAGCAGACACGCCAGAAACATCGGAACGTGTGATATCTTAGTCAGCAGGGCTTTCGTCTACCATGTGAGAGATCGAAGTTCGAATCTTACAGGAGTAAACACTATCAACTTCCATTTGGGGCCTTAGTTAAGATGCTACAGCCCAGAGTAAATTGTTATGGAGAAAAGCGTCTGCAAAATGACAGTAATGATGCCGGTAATGTAGTCTTTTGCTTTAATGTATAAAATATCTACAGATACATCTGAGATTTGTAGCAGTTAATTTAGTGTTAAATAATATTTCTTTATAGTTCCAACTGGGTCGGCAGTGCTGCAGCTGTGGTTGGAGAAGGTGAGGCCAGAGACTCCACACAGCACCACAGCAGCAGTGTCCTCAGAGGAAGTCCTGCAGCTGCAGAGGGACACGGTCAGTGCTATTAACAATGTGGCCAAGGAGTTGCGAGAAATGGAGACTGTTTTGATGGAAATTGGGACAACAATTAAAAAAGGATTGTGTATAAATAAATAAATAAAATCCACCTCTTGTGTGTTTCTTAAGCGTTGCATTACTTCTAGACGCTCTAGTCTGTCCCACTCTGCTGGAGCTCAGAATAAATGACCAAAGTTTACTTTCCGCATTTCTTTTACTGACTGGTAAATGTTGGCAGTAGACTCTCAACCTCATCATTTCCTTGATTTTATTCAGCACCGTTGGTGTTGCAGTTTCCTGTTTTCCCACATTTTGTGCATACGCCATGGTCAGAGTTAGCGTGGAGGTAGGAACGTTCTCCCGGCAAGTTTGGTTTTAATTTGACTATATTTGGCGTACGCTGGTTTTTGTTCCTATGCAAGCTTGATAAATGAGGGCCCTGGAATTGTTGGAGCTGACTGAGAGAAGCTCAATAGGCTGCTCAAGCTGGTGAACATAAGACAATTCTTCACACCTTCTATACAACAGTATGTTCAGACAGAGGCTTCTTCAAGTTACTGCAAAGAGGACAGCATCGCATGCCAGAAAACAGTATGACTGACTTTGAATTATTTTTATCAAAAAAAAAAAAAAAACTACCACATTTTACTTTCTCTTTAAGACATTAATAACACAATTATTTAACTGCATTTAATTTTCATTTAATTAATTTTCATTCAATTTAATTTCAGTAGATAGCTGAAGCTAGACCTCATTTCATGATAGAACTTTCCACGTCTCAGCAGTGTTTATCTTCTCAAAAACAGTTATAAGAACGGAAAATACTGGAAGCTGCTAATCCACAGACCTTCATGTCTTGCCCAACATATTGCACAATTCTTTCACTTTTGTCTTGCACTTTTCTATTTCAGAATTCATTATATTTACACTGATGGCTAATCTCACTGGTGACTGCTCTAATAGCTTCGTCACTTTAAGTCTGGGCTCTGTTTTTCTCATTACACGTACCTGTGGACTCACCTGTTGTCATGTATCCAGCAATCTTCATTGTTATCCCCTCCCTCCTAAGCGAATCATTCTCAGCCCCAGCATCTGTCTTGATTCTGAGCACCTAGCAAACATATTCTCTCCTATAAGTCATTTAATTTTGTTTTCAGGTCCTGTCTCAAGTACCAAACCATGACAGTTATGGGTTAGGACTATGCACATAGTTAGGTCTACATGTTTAAAAATACATGATTACTATATTAGCATTGTATTATTCAAGAAAAGTGATTCCCATCATATCACTAAACATTGTCTGTCAAAATAAACAATAAATAAAATAAATAAATAAAATAAATAACAACTAACAGAAATGCTGCCAACGTACGAATTACAACCATGGATTGTGACACTGCTAGGTTTTGCAAAAGTGGCTAAATGTACCTAATAATGAACATTTAATGACGATGAACTATAGCTCTATAGCTATATTGTGCAGATCCAGAAAATGAGGATTAATCTTCTTCTTTAATTTATTCAGAAAAGCAATAAATTCTGGCTCCTGTGGAGAGAATAAAACATTTTAGGCTATGATATAAGAATGATATTAGCAACAAAAATGTTTCTTGTTCAGTAAGAATCAAGCTCAAAGAATCAAGGGCAGAGCAAAAATAAACCCTGATTGATCAGGAGTTAAAAAAAAAGTGTTCATATGGGTGCGTTGTCCTATTGCATGTGTTCACAGGAGCTATGCAAATGCTTATCTGCATCTAAACATATTTATATATTCAATGATGACAGAGAGAGAGAGAGAGACAGAAGGGAAGCTAGTTGTGAAAAAACTGACATGTTTTAATTACATTTTAATCACTGCACTGATGTATAAAACATGGAGCCCAGCATGAGATCGACTCTGTCTGACCCCTTCCGCATGAATTTTCATTCAAGAGTTGCCATTTTAATCAGAACTGGCATGAAATTTGTTCTTTATCATAACACTTTTATATGTCTAGATATAAGAAGTAAAATCTGAATCCAATTTGACCATTTTTCATGGTTTAAATACCCATTAACATTTTCCCGTACGAGTCAATTAATACGGACAACGTACAATCCTTTAATTTTCTCATAAAAATGTAAATGGCTCAATATGGCTGGAAAAAAATCAGAAGAATTATTTAACACTAGAAAATAAACCTTCACATCTTCCTATAATTGTAAAGCAATGACATTTTGTCTTAGAAAGAACAACAGGGATTACATTTCTGCCTCCAATCTGCTGCTGCTTTGCTTTGCAGAGAGGATAAGAAGTAGCATGAAGTCATTGTGATTTAATTAGGGGCTTAATTGTCTTCGACTAAGTCAGCCTGTTAAGCTGGACGTAGTTGAGAAAGGTCTCCTTTGAGATGCGAATATTTGTATTTGCCTTCTCACTGTTAGAGATGCTTATAGCACAACTATTGATGCACTGTGCATCTAAAGGGATCAAATATTATTTACATCTCTGCTCTAGTTATAGGTTCCAGAGAGCATCTTTCTATTTATTCAATTAAATAAATTGCTGTGCTGGTTCAGTTCAAAGATTAGTAGTAACCTTGTATTCATGTCAACAGAAGCCAAGTAATTTCAACATTGTTGCTAATAATGTTTACTGCTTATGAGAGTGATGCATTCTGTTGTATGTGAGCTAAATGAGGCTTGCCTTCTAGAAAAAGAGGATCTAGCTCCAGTATCAGTGAGGAGATAATGTTGCCTTTTGACTTACAAAACTGTTACAAATCGCTGCTAAAAATAAACTAGTTTTCTGCTGTGATGCCTCAATAATGTTTGGTTAGCAAATCAAAAGTTGCCTTGTTAAGCTCAGGGAAAGATCACAGTTTGGGTTGAAAAGACAACTTAGTCAAGGTCCGTTGTCCTGGTAACAATGGTAAACACTTGATATTCAGAGACTTTGAAGACACAGAGTCATTAAGAGCTAACAATGATTATTCAGAGAGTTTAGCTTCAGGTCAGATTCAGCATCTGCCAAAGATCCAGACAAACATTTTCCTCTGAAACAACATCAGCTGTAAAACTTCAGGCTGAACATCTGTTTGTTGCACTGAGTGCAGAAGAGTTGTTGTGTGGGATTCAAATTACTGCTTGTCTGTGATTAGTATGAAACAACCTCTTCAGGCCCAAATCAGAGCATATATACGTGATATACAGTACATACATCAACAATAAATTAACCATGCATACAGTAATGTTATAGTAAGGAGTTGGGACTTAAAACTGTTGCTTACGTATTTGTCAACAAAAGTGGGTCTGTTATTGTCTGTAAAGTTATAATAATACAGAGCATAACTCAAGGTTCACTTAATAAATAGCTTCTGGAGATTTAAGCTAAAGCCCAAATCCTTTATCAGTGCAGTATTTGTTAATGCAATAGTTAATTATGAAAAAAATCTGTAAATATATTAAATTATATCATGGAAAATAATACTTTTCATATAAAACATGGAGTCATATTTGACTGATTTTACAATACAGTTTTACACCAGATATGTTGGTCCACTTCACACAACATGACAGTTTTATAATAAAGGCTCAAAAACTGTATAATTGGCTATAAAATCATTGAACGTCTATATTCTGCATTACGTGAAACTATGACGTGTGATCAAAAACTAAATTTTGTTACATTTCCAAGGGTCCAAAATATGTCATGTTCCCACATTTTTCTTTGAAAATTGTTAGCATGGCTACATTTTTGCATGGAACTCTACCAAATTTAATATTGCACTATCATTGCATGTTAAAAAAAAAGGCCATGAAGTTAGAAGGAGGTAGATTTTGGTAGCATATACTATGAAACAAGAAAAAAAAGACCTGACCCAAACTGTCTCAAAACATTTCCCTTTTTGTCTTTGCTGTCAGTCAGTTGGTTAGATTATGCTAGATTACAAGGTAAGGGTCAGATGATTGCTTTGGGTTAAAAGAACATAGAAACAAACATGGGTAGGTTTAAATACAAATTAAGTTGCAGATTCACACAAGTTTGCCTGAATGCTGTCCAGTAAAAAATATAACTTAATGTAAAATGCTCCAATTTCTGCAACTTAAGTGTAACACTACATTCTGGTGATGTAGAAAAAAAGTTCCTATTACACATTATCTTGTGTGGCTAGTCAGGATTTTAACTATTTTATGTATTTTATTGCCAGTCATTTATTATGTTTAACTCTTGTTAGAAAATGTCCCTCTTTGGATGCAAACTGAACTTACTTTATCAAGCATGGATATGTTGGGCTGTGCAATTATTGTGTTTTGAACCCAAACTGGTTATTCAACTCAGTAAGAAACTCATTAACTTACAAAAAGCACAACAAAATATTATTAACTCATAGCATGAACTGAGCCAATCACACACTGATTGAAAATATCTTCCTGTTTTATGTGATTTATTTAGAGAAGGTATCAGCTGTTCAGACTCCACTCATAAAAGCTCAGTAAGGGGGAGGTAATGGGAGACAATCAGCTATGTTGTACAAAATGATGGGTTTCTTACAGTCTTCAAAAAAAGATGTAAGTTACACTTAGACTGCCATATTCTGCTATGAAATTAGGAAGTTTTTAAATCTTTCATTCAGTTTTGAGAAATAAACGTAAGCCACAACACATTATGTCCCCACTATGAACAGTTCAAGCTTTAAGGCCTCCAGCAGAGTTAAAGAATAGACACTCTATCTTGTAAAATGGAGCTAAATCACATCCTTTGTGAGGAGCCAATCTGATTGCATTCAACACATCAATCCATAGGAGTCATTTCATAATAGGATCATAAAATTTGGATAAAGACTTTACAGTTCAAATGGTCAAATCTTATTCTATAATGTTTTATCCTTCTTCATTCTCCCTCTTCTGTGGGGGATGTATCATGTGATATGTTAATGTCATGCAGATTCTTTGGGAAAACTTAGGATGTAAGACCCATTCTCACTTAAACATATATCGAGCATATGGTATGTTAGTGTGGAATAACATGAAAAAATGTGGCCTAAAAACAACAGCTGATAAAGATAACATGAGATTCCAAACACAGTTTCTTTTTAAGGTCCAATTTATCATTTTTGATTATAAAAATTCATATTCATAAATAAACAACAACACAATGAATTAGTTAGGCAATTCTCTATGGACATTGTTTTATAGTGTAAATAAAGACATTTGTGACTTTAACCTGAGGGCTATCAGTCTGTTGTTTAGTTTATTAGTGATGATATTCCCAATTTAAAATATTTGCAGGAGGATCATTGAGTTACATTTAAACCTCAGACAAAATTATTTAATTTGGGTAATTAAGTACAAAATTTTGAGGCTTTAACCATCAACAATTTGCAGTGGTTGACAAAGGTTAAGTTGTGCAAACTAAGTGGAATTTTGGTTGTATGAAATACCCCAAAATGTTTAGAAAAACATTTTAAGCTACAAATGATCACCCTCAAAACTCACACAATCATTCATGAATATTTCAGGAATTAAATATTTAGGTTTCTAAGAATATGTCTCTGCTCCAATGAGCCATTGCAACTTACAAAAGGGGGCGCTGTTGAGGCAGAAACCCGCAGCTCGTCTGAACGGCAGCCCTTCTAATACTGACAACTTCAAGGATCCCACATAAGACAGATGACAACAGAATGATTGCAGGCTTTACTTACTGAGAGGTTGAACTGTGTACTGAATCATTTTATCATCTATATCTATTAAATGCTTCAGAGTTCATCACTTCTTATTTATGCTGATCTATATTAAGGAGGGATGAGCCTTAAAGTTAGACAATCAAGGATTTTTTTTCTCAACACATTTTTAAAGCAGGTGAAGGAATTCAACGTGAAATTTCTTTATAAGTGACCAGAAAGTAGGAGCACAACAAAATGCCTTGAAGGTAAGGCACAACTGTAGTGGCTGGGTAACGAATGTGGCATCTGTTGTAGGTGTTATATTGTCAAAAGCACCCTGAAGGTGAAGTTTAAACTCTAAAAATGAGTGACACCTTTGCTGTCTTTCATAATGATCACGTTTCCACTAAGAGGTCCGCTGCACATCCTATAAAACAAATCTGGAGATATTTCAGAAATATTTCTCAGGTTATGAGTTTCGTCTCAGGCTTCAGTGTCACTGTGAAGAACAATGAAGAAAAGCTGGCACAAAACAAACAAAAAGTAACAACACATCATAGCATCTTTAACGCCTATCATGATGTCAGAAAAATTAACTTTGGGATTTCCTGATTGTTTAACAATGAAATGAAAACATCTTTGCATGTTTGAAGCGCTCATATCTGATGAAGACGAATTTTACATTTTTTTTTGTCTATTATTTTCTCAATTAAATTTTTTCATACTTGTTTATTGTGTAAATTTTTAATACTGTGTACTGATTCCCCCCTACCCAGTTATTTCTGAGGTTATTCCAAAACACTTCCCGCAACTCACCTTTTTGTTGTATTTCCATTTAATGCTGCTCGGTTGGCTTTTAAACCAGACCACTACTAAATGAGATTTCAATTTAAATTTCTTTTCCCCTTTTAAATCAGCCAAAATACTAAACATTGTACAATTTTGAACAACTTGCTCTTTTATTACTTTAAACTGCAAGTTGAAAACTAAATTATTTCAAGTTCTTAACTGCAAAAAAACAATAATAAATACAGAAATCGGTTTATTTTCCAATTTTATTTAACAAAATAGTTCGAAATGGATAGCTGGATTTTACTAGTAAAACTCCTAACAATGGCAACACTTAACAAAGCTCGCACACAATTTTCCAAGTGACATCTCTATACACAGATAAAGCCTTCTGGCTGCCTCATCACTCATAAAACTGAGGGATACTGAATGAATTCTTCTGAGATGATGAAAATGTTATAACTTTTATTCTCACACAGTATTTGGGTCATGTCAACAATAGCAGATCTTTTTAAGAGCATGCTTAAAAACACCCCTTATGGAGCAAAAAACAGACACTTTCATTCAACAAAAGCTATTAAATATAATTTACAGGGAGAGTGAAATCTTCCACCGAAGACAATGATCCAAAACACAAGCTGAAAACTTGTCTTCCTTGATATGATATAGACAGTGAATTCAAACTTATGAGCTTTAACTTTTCCATGGTCCCAAATTAACTTATGAAACTTTATATTATATACAAAAATTGTACTACACAGACCAGCAATGTTATAAACTATTGTCAGAGTGTATGAAAACAAATTTAAAAAAATAATAACCGAAATGGGTTACAAAAATGCAGCTCGGTGCATTTTAACTAACGGATTGACTGTATTGCACTGTTATTTAATGTCTGTTGTTTCAAATGACAAGCATGTGTGTTACAACATATTCCTCGCGTCCTCTCTTTTGACATGATCAAGTGTCTTGTCGTGGCACTTGCTTTTTTTGTTCTGGTGTGTTTTGACGTGTTTTGCCAAGTGGTCACTCCTCATGAACCTCTTGCAGCAGTCCGGGCAAACAAAGCGCTTCTCTCCAGTGTGAGTCCTCAGATGTCTCTGCAGCTCATCCGACCTGGTGAAACTCTTGCCACAGAACAGCCAGTTGCACACAAACGGCCGCTCCCCAGAGTGCCACCTCAGGTGCGCTTTGAGGTGAGAAGTTTTCCCATAAACTTTCCCGCAGCCGGGAATGTGACAAATGTGCTGCTTCTTCTTCCCAGGCTCGTCGCTGGACGTGGAGGACTGGCAGTTCGGACACCTGCACCTCCTGCATCTTCGCGCAGTCGCGAGAGGAGACTTTGTGTGCAGCAGAGCGGCGATTTGCGTCTGATATTGCGCAAAGTCCGTATGTCCCAGAACTAAACTTCTCTGCAGCTGGAAGCGGTGGGGAGCCAGGGAGGAAGAGTGGCTCACATGGTTCCCCTGCTGGAGGCTCCACCACGGAATGTCCTCTCCAGGGTTTGGAGACAACTGTCTCTGCTGCTGGTGAACAAGGCCGGAAGGTCCCGTGACAAAACTTGGCATTGCGGGAGGAATAGGAGTTGGCGCTGCGTAGCTGACAGCAGGGACGTAGGTGGGAGGGCAGGAGGACTGCAGGGACTGCATGGAGCAAGGTAGCATCTTCACGGGAGAAAAGTCATATGGGTACGAGGGGTCCGCCGGAGGGGTGAGGGGCAGTTCGTGGTGGGAGCTGAAGGAGCTCTGGATGTGCGCAGAAAGCTGAGGCTTGGAGGATAGTCCGAAAGTGGAGTTGCTGGCCAGGCTGCTTTGAGGGTTTCCCTCGTTAGTCCACGGGTGAAATAAACGCGAAGGGGAGCCCAACGTGGGATCATAGGGGACCTGGAGGAAATCTGCCGGGTTGGATCCGTGGTGATGCCCGATCCGATTACAAGTGGCCGCCAGGAGAGCCAGCGGAGAATGTTTACAGTTCTCTGGAGAAGAGTTTGGAGTGCGATCCTGGATACAGACACACGCTTTATATTACGACCAATATTCAACACATTTATGAGATATTACACATATAAAAAAAACTACTTTCTAAAGTCTTTAACTAAACAGTTTAAGTCTTTCGGAATTATCCTCATTAAATTATATTACCATACTCTGAATCATGATGATGTGACATAAAAGTTGCCGTTATGTTACTAAAAGAAACGTAAGATATCCCGTCTCTAAACAAGACACGTTAACCACTTGAATCGTTGTTGATATTAAGCGAGCCGAAGCTCAAGTTAAATTAATTCAGATATACAAGTATATAAGTTATTTAAGTGCGCAAAGCAAAGAGAAACTTGTGAACAAACCTGCAGAAAAGCTTGCAGTGTTTCATTCCGTAAAACAGCCACCGCTGCCATTGTGAACGTCCTCCTCCTCGCAGTGCAAACTAATAATAAAAATAAATGCGCTAATTTGGAAAAATATGAGCATTCGCTGTAAAATATCTTGTCGAGCAGGTCTTCACTCTCCTAGTACCTCCTCTCTCCGATATATCCTTGGTCTATCTGAAGAGTGAGGGATCACTTCTTAGAATTTGATAAGGACTTTGGTGGGCCGCCAGCCAGTCAGAAATAAGATTTATTACTTTGAAGTTTGCCGCTGCCCAATCATCAAAGAATAGCGGCTCTTTGAGAGGGGAAAGCAAATCCTTTGAATCCACAAAGCTCCTATGGTGTGTTTGTTGGTCTGGATAAAGGAGCTGATTATTAGGGGGGTTGGGAAGGGAGGAGATAAAGGCGGGACAATTAATGAAGTAATCACTATGTGGGAAATGTATATACACAAATAATTGGATTTTCTTGATCAAAGACCCCCATGCCGCCTGGAGACCCCGGTATTGGATGCTGTAGTCATCTGATCCTCTTTTTGTAATTAAGGATTTGTAGCAGAACCTTATGTGACAATGTGACATTGTTATCTCTGGAGATCTCCAAGAGCGTTGCCTGACTGTTTGATGGAGGAAGGAGACCAAATCAAGTGACTCAACACAAAGTTCTCATCTGTGAAGAATCTGCGTCTCTTTTACATTTCTAATTTGAATTAAAATTTCTTTGTTGTGCCTTTGAACTACAACTTGGCATTAAACACTTAATTATGCCCTCTGAATTATTTCTCCCTCAGTCATTTCAATCACTTGTTTTATCAGAAGCTCACCCAAAATTCCCATCTTTGTTCAGCATTAAAACTGACACTGACAAACTAGAGCCTGTAGAAAAACTCATTCATGTTACCTTAAAATATAACTGAAGTGTTCATAAAACTCCACTGTAAGAAAACCTCTGACTGAATATTACACTTAAATGTGGGCATCTCAATTATGCTTCTTTGCCATGTCAGGTTCAGTTTGAGCAGGATGTAGAGTGCAGACCAGGAAAACATACATGATCTTATGAAGTAAACAGTGGTGACCCCCCCCTCCTAAAAAAAAAAGCAAAAACAAAAAAACACACATGTGCAATATATGAAGAAAATATTGCAAAAATCCTAAACCAATGCATCCTGTAACAACGTCTCTGTTTTTGTTTCAGAACATTTAATGAAGGCAAAAGTATGCAGTTTTCATAAGATAATATCCAAAACTTTTGTAGCTGAGCTGAAGAAATGGAAGTTCAGCTCTCTGATCTTTATCTGGCTTCCCTGCAGAAACAATCACTGTCCTCTCAACTAGTTTGGAGCGGCAGATTTTGAATTAGATCTGTTCCTTTGAAGGGATTAATGTTCCCAGTCCTCTCCCACGGCTTTACACACAGTCATGAGGGAAAGGGGGTGTCCTGCTGGGCTGTACTGGAGCCATGTTACAACACTGGCTGCAAAAGTGGCGTAGTTACACACACAGAAAAAGAAAACAGAGGAGATTAACCTTGTTTACAACAAGTTATGGCAACCATGTTAACTAACAATACTCATGAAAGTATGCAAAAAGTGAGCAAACAGGAAGGCCAGTGCTTTGGATCATGTATTGCATCATATTAAATCTAAACAAGGTTTACTTTTGGTGGCAGCTCTTGTACACCTGAGAAGTTTTTTATATTTGAGGAATTTTGTCCCACTTAATAACAATGACATTTGAGTTATAACCAGTTGGTTTATGAATGCATAATGGCTAATTCATTTTTTTTTTTCAATCAGAAGTTATTAATGTAATAATCAAAATCATAAATGTGTGTTAATCCTTCTCCAAACATTTCTTTTTATTTTTATCTTTGAGATGCTTAACATTTGTTCAATCCCATTTATACACATATAAATTAAACTGAAATGACAAAATAAATCAATTTTTCCACTTGCAAAGAAAAACATATTCAATAATGGGTTCTGTCTAATTAAACCATAATTAATAACCATTAACAAGACCAGTTGTTTCTGCCTGTAAGTAGCACTTTATCGATGAGGATAAGACTTTACTAACAAGTTTGGGGTTATTGGATTTTGAAGAACTCCCATATCTAGTGTTTATCCTTTTTTAGTTTTCAAATATTACCATTCGGGGCAGTGTGTAACTCAGCTGCATAGAGTTAAGCAGCTGCCCCACATACAGAGGCTACAGCTTCTCAGTGCAGCTGGCCCAGGTTCGAATCTTGGCCTGGAACCCTTTACTGCAGGTCATTCCCCGCTCTCTTCGACCTATCTTTCCTGTCCAGCTACTGTAAAATAAAGCCCACTAGAGCCCAAAACTCCTTACAATTTCTCTCTCTCTCTCTCTCTCTCTCTCTCTATATATATATATATATCATTCAGTGTGTTCATAAATGGATATTTCCAAAAGTTTTAATTGCAAAGATAAAAACTTCATGCTGATGGAGTTCAAACAAAGCAGTAAAAGAAGTTTATAAACCCAAAGTTGTTTGTATTTAATGTAAATCATATCATATCTAAATCATATTTAAAGCATTACTACTAGCGGCAATCGATAATTCAATGCCACATTATGGTGGTACCAAAATATCAGACTTTTAACACCAATCTGCATCGTCTGATTGTGCAGGGGCAGTCAGACCCTTTGGGTGGTATGTTGGGTTCAATGTCTTAATTGACTGCATCTGTGAAGGTGTGGATAAGCGCTCTTGCCTCGAGAAGCTTTGCAGTGAGTTCATCACTATGCTGAGCAGGAGCACATTCTTGGTTATGCATTATATTCCTTTAACTTCAGCTAAATATTTTAGTCCAGTAAGTTTAAACTCAGATGTCAGTCTTTATGTTGCATCCTAATAGCCAGGTCCAGTTTTACAATTAATGTTGTTGGTGCACAAGTATTCATGTACTGGAACAAATGTCAACACAAAGGGGCTGGAAGCTTGATTTTTACTAACACAGATACCAGCCTCGGCAGACAACAGCAGAATTTTTTTTTTACAATCTTCTCTGAAGACAGGTTTAAATGTCAGTTAAATGTCATGTTATAATCTGCTCTTTTATGTCAAACCAGGCAACTGCTGACATGGAGGGGGGAACTCACTGGAAAACAAAATCAAGATTTTTCAGTCATTCTTAACAAAGCTGTGATTACACATATTGAAATGACACATACATTCTTCATGTTGGGCTTGATTTATGCAAAAATCAGCTTTAAATGTGAGCCATCAGGACACGGCAAATTTCACCCCATATGTGATTTTTATGAGCTTTTACAAATTATTGATATCTTCCTTTGAGATGCTGGTTTTAGCCTTAAATGCACATTCCTACATTTTTCCACTTCTCAATAGGGCTCCAGCTGAGGTAAAGATTTGGCTGGCCAGGACTTTGACACAGTTTGCAAGATATTCATAGCTGTAGGCTTCACACAATGTCCAGTCCTAGAATGTCCCTGGGGTAATTTCCTTGCTTCAAACCTTTACAACCCCCAGACTTCAAGTTTTGCAGGGCTGCATCAGCAGTGGTTTGACTAAAGGATTTTTTTCCCAACAGTATTTGATGGTAAACTTAACTTTGAGAAACTCACACTGCAATAAGTTTCCTTTTGTATGATCAGTCAGAACTGCCATTTGTGTCCTTTTATGCATGAAGTAAAATAGGTTTCAGTCTTGTAATTATGATGGAAAACAAAAGAAGGAAGGGAACTGTGGCAAGTGTTTTTATCAAAGATCACAATGAAGTGAAAATCTGTGTACTCACAATGTCTTTACTTGGCCCAGAATCTAAGGTGCAGACAAAATTAATCTCCTAAAAGCTCAACAGGTGGCTTTCTAATGTGAAATATTTTGGTGTATAGAGCAGATTGTTTCAATATTGACTTTTTTAGCATGTGTTCAGATGACAGAAGATGTAGATTAAGAGCAGATTAACTTATACTTAAACTTATACTGTCATAAACAGACTCATTTTAAAGTTTTACAGTGGAAAAAAAGAGTAACAAGAGAGAAAACATATAAATAAAAAAACATAAAAGACAGTTGCTTATATAGATTTATTTGACTAATATAAAACAGCTGTTTTCTACAAATAAATATACATTTACAACAGAAGTCAAGTGAAATTTTGAGATTCAGTTGCTTTTGGTTCCATTTGGAAATGTGAAGAAGGCAACCTAGAAGAAAAAGAGAAAAAGTAGCATTACATATTCATTTAGCAGAACATGAAAAATACTTTCTATTATTACTCCCCACATTTGCATCAGTATAATTTCATGAGCTGAATGATTTACACTGATCTACTTTAGAGGCAAAAAAGTAAGTTTTAACCATATATGATCTCAACCTGAGCAGACTGACAGTGAGGACTGCAAAATTGTCAGAGCCGCTGAGCGACGCCACAACATGAACCCTTTTTAACTTACCATATTCTCTGGACAGTTGGCGAAAAAAATAGGTTCCACATCTGTCTCATACAAGAGATTTCAGAGACTGGGGGGTGGGATGATGGTGAGTGTGTGGGAGAGACAGAGACGGGGGAGAGAGGGAAGAGATGCTCGAGGCTACTGGGTACTTGAGCCGCTATAATGGTGTCTCGTATGAGAAAACATCTGTGAATTTCCTCAGTGATCTACAACAAAGTATAACTCAGAGCAGTCACTCAGCAGACCTTTGAAGTTGTGTCTGACAGAAAGCTGCCATTGTTCGCAGCCCCCAACACACAGAAACTCCAACTTTGGTCTCACTAATTTTCCCTGCAACGCGATACAAGTCTTTTTTTTCACCCCCCTCTCTTCCGAGCCTATGAAGCTGGGGATCTTTGCATATTCAAGAGCAAACAGCAAAGCCTTGGCAATGTGCAGGGTTGGCCCCAGGTCACGTAAGGCGGGACAGGTCATTTTACCTTCTCTCAGCCCACCCTGGGTGTGTTAATCCAGCCTTAAAGAGGAAAAATCTGCCCCCTCTATGACGATGTACAGGGTCCCAGCCTGCAGTGCACTCTCAGTAAAAATTACAATAAAAAGACGTCACCTTCAATCCCTGATGTTATGGGCAAAACAGCCCTCAGATAATCGAGTGCTGTCAGTTTTAAGGAGCAACTCGTGTACAATTATTACACATACAATTTCAAGTATTATTTTCTAATATTTTTTCCATGCTGGAAATGCTTTACATAAGTTGTCAAACCAGTGTGTCTCAGCAAAAAACAAAACAAAAAAAAACTACATGTTTTATGTTGCTTTTAGCTGGTGCTGCAGTAAGTGGCAGTGACATAACTGTGGGAAAACACTTTTCCTCCTGTTGACAGTTTAATCTGACACAACTGACTTTTACTTTCCTCTAAGAAGACACAAAAAGCAGAAATGCACATATGTTAAAAGCAATTATTTTCTTCTGCTGAATTCAAGAAAGCACCTTTATTTATCACCTATAAAATTATTGTAAAGTGGTTCAATCCGTTTTTCTGGCTCAGGAGAAATCTCTATGAAGCAAATGGGTACTATTTAATGAAATACATTCACTTTTTTTAAAGACAGGTTTCAGATTTACACACATTTATTAAAATGTATTTATTTGAGCATGTTCAGTGTTTACCAGTTGTTCTACATCTATCATTTTGCTCATGGGGACAGATATGTTTAGTCTTCAGGACTCATCAGGATATTGTTCAGATACATGTACACAAGTGAGTTCCATGCTCATAAAGTATTGAAGTCTAATATTTGTTCCCATACACTATCACATACTCTGGTAGAGACATGCAGTGGCTTAATATATTTTCATTTATATTTCCTTATCTGAGACATATACATATAGAGATATAAGACATATTTTAGTTGATAAAAGCCACCTGTGTCCTGCACAGACACACATAAAGGTTTATCAGAAACAAGGAAAACAAATACTAACTCAACATCTTTGATACTTTTTAAGCAGTTAATTTAAAAAGCAAGAAAAAAAACTTTTTTCACTGTATTGTTGGAAATAAATGTTTAAGACCCCCTAGTTTTAGTGAGTTTGAAGTTGTTTTGGCAAGGCAAGACATAATGGCGAACTTCTCTGACCAACAGCAAAAATGAAATAAAAATATAACAAAACCAAAATGTATTAAGAAATTAAACTTAACACCAATAAGAGAGAGATCAAAAACACTACCAAAGAAATTAACTCTGTGTATGTATACATCTATCTGTAACACTGCTCTCAGCAAGGATTTGTAAACAAAAACAAAACAAACAAAAAAAATCTATAATTCCACAAATAAGACAAATATCTGTTTGACCTCAATCAAAAGATAGTTTGGTTGAGCACCGGGTGACCGTTCCAGTTCCTCCTGGCAGCAGCTAGAAACCAACAAGCATTCTGTGATGCATCCCAAACAGAAACAAGGCCGTGGTAATTCTCACACTGTTACCAGACCAGCATTTATTCAATGGCAGCTGGTCCCACCATCTGGGAAAGCAATGCTAGGGCAAAACAAAACAGGTTACACCTTTGGCCATGCCAAGTCTGCTAGTGCCCCGCTCTGTGTACAAACTGAGAGGGGCTAATCATAATTTCACGCTCTGATTTGTCAAATCCCACTCCAGCACCGGAGGCAGCACAAAAAGTTTTAAGTCAATAAATTTAATGACATACAGGATGACAGCTTTTCCATACTGTGTCCATTGTTCTATGTCAGTCTTTTTTCCCTTTACAGGGTAAAAGTAGTTTTTGCAAATGAAAAGGAGATTGTAATTTAGACCAAAACAGTCGGTCACCTCTAAGATTAGCAGCCAGGAGCAAACTCTTATCCCTGCCTGCACGCATTTTAAATTCATGCAAATGTTCACAACAAAACAGTGCATAGAGGCTCCTCAACAAACTGCAGGTGAGAGGAAGCTGAAACAAAAGCCACTGTAACCCTAATGGCATCCCTTGTCGTTAAGAGAGCTTTGATGTATGTACTCAACAGACTCTTTTATGTCATTCTTCCTCTATGCCTCTTACTCTTTGTGCCTCTTCCCAGCCCAACCAGTTTCTTATTAATGCTGTCTTTTGGGAATGTTTCTTTTTCTTTGAGCCGTCCAAATATATTTGACATCTTGCTGACACTCATGTAAGTTACTCTCTTCAGTCATTAGCCAGCAAACAGCATCACAACAGCTTTGTAGCTATTTAAGGTTGCTTGTCCCCTTAAGATAAGTTTCACTATAAAAATGACAAAAAAGCCTATATATTAAATCTTTGTCAACATAAGAAACAACTATTCAAACATTGCAAAGTGTGGTATGTTTCAGCGTGTAAAAAAGAAAAGAAAATCGGACACATCTGCGAATGAAAATCAGGCAAAATGCAGTAAAACAGTATTTGAGGAGGTTGCATGTGAGCTGCTGTATTGAAACTCTCCCTTTGAACTCAAAGGATATAAAAAGAGGACAATGTTGGCCTAATCGGGTTCTCTCTTTGAAGTGAGACATTACTATTAGGTGAAAAGGTAAGCATGCTTCTTTAGAAAATACAAGCTTTTCATCATTTGTTGAGGCTGCAGCTTGAGCGATTTTCATAAAGGTGGTTTAAAACTTTGGAAAACAGCATTTGGATGCAACTTTAATGAATGTGCAGCACATGAAGCAAATAGCTAAAATTGTAAGAATAACACCAGCAGTAGCGTTAGCCACATTAAAGGAGTCCTCTCCCGCATGCCAGATGTTGTCAGATTTAATGAGGGAAAACAAGAGTGAGGTGGATTTATGAAAACACATTAAAGAACACACAGGTGTCAGGCCTCGAACGGCGACCTAACACTGTGTCTGTCCCTTAACGTCCGGCTGGCGGACCTGTAAGAGGATCAGCAGCTTCTGTTCATCAGGTCACGTCTTTCATTTAAATGATGCCAGCATTTCATAACATTTGCCTTTTGCAACACATAATCAGCCATCTGAGGCAATTACATACACACCTCTGCTCACCTCCTCTCATATGCTAAAGCAGGCAATCAGCCAGGGAGTTAATTTGGCAGAGAAAAACAGGGGAAGAAACACCCACTCTGGCACCATTTGTCACCACAGTCCAACCTTGTTATTCAAGCTAGTGAGCCTATTTGAAATTCCTCTATGTAAAACAGGGCCAAAATAATCAAGGGAGTATGATCACACTTAATTGATTCAGTGTACTTTTAAGATGCACTACAGGGTGCTGGGGTGACCTATTTCAGACTGCTCTTCAGAGGAACCAACTATCCCAGCAAGGGAGTAATGCACAACGAGGATTTTAATTATTGCAGGATCTGTAGCTACGACCAGAGGTGAAATGCGTCTGAACTAACTGTGACACCACATTATAACACTGCCAGTGGTCTGGGCTATTACCCTTTGAATTTTTATAGACTTAAATATGATTATAAGCTGCAAATACCACAGTTTAATTACACCAGTTCAATTAAAAAAATACAACAATGCTGTTTTTTAGATCAATACTGATTTATGAGTAGTCATTCTGAAGTCGATTTACTTGAATTTGGTACTTATGAGTGCTTTTTTTGAGAATTTTTATTTAATGTCATTACTCCCACTTTTATTTACTTTTCCATTTCTATTTATGGAGGAAGTTATTAGAGAGAAAATCTGTGCTGATCTAATTAAAAAAGAAAGAAATTAATACTTACGCATTTGGATCCCCTATAATAACAATATAATGATGTAAAAATGACTGAAGCCATATTTTTGCATAAAAATATGTACTGGTCCTGCAACACTTTTATTTTACAGTGGGATACATCTTACTCAGCTAAAATACTCAAATACTTTTTTAGGACTTTGTAGAGTTTGTTTCACATGATGTGCAACTTCTTCCAACTATCTGATTTACAGCTAGATTGTGGCAGCTTAAAACAACAAACAGTACAGTTATGGCTGGGAAATTACAGGGTTAAAACCACAAAACCAGTAGAATCGCAACCCTCTACCATCTTAAATTTGATCTACAACAAGTTTAAACTACATCACTCTCTTCAGACATTTTAGTTCAACATGTTTTTTTTAAAAAAAAAGACTGAATACATGATGTTACAATGATGAGTCAATCCTCAACGTCTCAACCTTACACTGACCTTCACAGCACTGAACTGTTAGATTTGATGAACACTTTGGGCCTCTTTAAACCCACCAGGACTCCTACAAGTCTGAACCTAAGTGAAGCCGGTCTTGCTATCAAGGCAGAGCTCTAATGTTTTCCCCGCTGAGCATAAGGAGGATGAGATCCTCAGTCATACCACCCTACTCTTCCTATTAAGATCAAAATCTCCACTAAGGCCCTCGGGTGTCAACAAAGGGAGATGCAGTAAATGATATGCAAATTGAAAAGAAAAAAAAAAAAAAGCTCTACAAATCAACTAGCCAGCCCTGCATTTCCGACACTTCACATCTTAAAAGAAAATTCCTGTATTTAGGGTAAAATTCAAAGTGAGGTCTGGCTCAGGCTCTGAGAAGCTCTGTGTGGTGATTCAAGCTCTCAGACAGCACAAAGCCCCTCTAACTAAAGGCAGCTCGCAGTGGGAGAACCCGTCGAAGGAGTTTTGGGTTTCACAAGGATTTGTCTCTGGATCAGAGATAGACAAGAGACAGAATGTTTGAAAATAGGTAGATATTTCCATTTCAGGTTAACACAGTGGAGGTCAGAGGCATGGTGCCTGCAAAATGAAAGGTTACTTATTGTAAATGGGGAGCAGTGCTGAAGTAAGGGATCATTTAATGCATTAGGAAAACAAATGTACTGTGTAGGTCAAAGCTTTAATAAATAAGTGTGTACTTTCTTTTATATAGTTTACATTCTGAATAAATATCTTTTTTTAAAATAGATCAAACAAAAAAAGACAAAGGACTGGAGTCATTTCAAAGATGTTATATTCAAATACATGGATTACAAAAATAACCATTAATTTAAGCCATGGAGAATCTTAACATTTTGAAGAATATTACATTATTTTACAACTGGATGTTCTAGCTATGTAGTATCTTTACAAAATGAGTACATCCCTCCCACCACACATTAGCAATTCCTTTTTAATTTTTTACATCAATTGCCATTAAGTTGTTCATTGATGGAATATCTCCACCATTTCACAGAAGTTTGGCAGGATTTTAT
Source organism: Melanotaenia boesemani (assembly GCF_017639745.1). Taxonomy (NCBI): domain Eukaryota; kingdom Metazoa; phylum Chordata; class Actinopteri; order Atheriniformes; family Melanotaeniidae; genus Melanotaenia; species Melanotaenia boesemani. Next base: position 18,133,017 of record NC_055693.1, read on the forward strand.
ACTCTGCAGCTAAAAGAAAAAATCAGAAATCTTGCCACACTGTTTCAGTGTGCTAAAGTGAGAAATGTAAACCAATTCTTCCTCAGTTATGTTTTATGTCTCACTATTATTAAGCATTAGGTCAATAAATCCTGAATAGTAGGAAAAAGTGACAGTATGCTACATGAATGATGATGCATAAACTGTTTCTCTAAAGCCTCACGAACAGATGATGGCATTGCCTGCACATGTCGCTTTTTCTGCACTGCTGCTACTTACTCCACATACCAAAGCACTTCCAACACTGAGGACACTCTTTGGAGTGTCTGTCTACACGTCTGTCTTACCGGCTGACATGGTTGTGAGGCTCAGCTCTGACTGACGAGAGGTCCACTGGAAAGGGTGGGAGGGGGGGCAGCAGCATGCTCTTCCTCGGGGATCGACTCCACAGTTGACAGTAATTTGTAGTACTCATCCTCTCCATCCAGCACTTTGATTTGACTGTGATGCGAGAGAAGACAAGAAGCGAGAGAAGACAAGAAGAGGAGTTAGAGAATATGATAGAGTTGTGATGAAGTTTTTATTAAACTGGGGGGGGGGGGGGGGGGGGGGGGGGGGGGGAGCTGAGGCATTTAGGCGTTGTCTTAAGCACACTGTTGTTGAGCAGAATGTCATTTATAGGACAAATACAAGTCAGCAAGTCAGTCAACAATTAAATTTAGCACGCTGACAAAGGCCATAATGTAACCCCCATCTCTAATGACGCAGAGCATCTTCTCATAAAAAGCCTGTTATTTTAGTCTCTCCATTTACATTATAAGAAAACAACTCCATTTCTGGATTCTCCGATTCCACAAAGGGCCTGCTCTGTTTAGAGTTGCTGTAAGTAGGAAAGCAGTTATTTACCCAAGTTTTCTCGGCTTCCTCTTGCTCCCCTGGTAATCCAGAGTTCTCTGAGGAAAGGGCCAAGAGCACACAGTCAAAAGATGAGCAGAGAGTCATTAATTTTTAATTCAAAGTGATTTTGTGTTGAATGCGAGCAGATGCTGATAATATCAGAAGTCACAGCATAATTTTTTTCTGATCAAAGGGCTCAAGTGAGTCTGATGAAGCATGCATCTTGCTCAGCTTTGATAAACCACATCAATTATTCACCGTGAAGGCAGACATCCTGACATGAAAGCAACAGATAAAGAGCATAAGCACATGTTCAAGACAAGAGGCAGAGAAGCGTGGGGGTGGGGCTCCAGGGTCTGGCACAGGTAGGTTTAATTGTATTATCATGTGGAACCAAAGTCAGACAAAGGCCTTTATCGGCACTTTGAACTCACATTTAGCTGGTTGTAGTACAGGCTGTCTTCAGGGCTGTTGAGCAGCTTGGGCTGCTGGCCACGGCGACGAGGAGTTCTCTGCTGCAGCTTCATCACTGGACCTGCAACAGAGGGAAAATGAGGGCACAGATCCAAGCAGGCAAAACAACAACAACCACCAATAAGATACTGACAATGACGACAGCAGTGATAAACAGAATCTGCCCTTGACTTTTTTAATCTGCATGACAGAAAAGTCACTGAAACATTTTTAAATGTACTTAACAGAGATTATGTCACTTCATCGATAAGGTGACTCAATAACCGCCTAGTATTACATAAATATTTACAAGTAAATCACATTTAATAATAACTCTTCTCAGGTGTGCAGCAGGCCATGTTTATATTTGCTACACTGCAGCAGTGGAAGAAGGCAGTGAAACCAATAAAAACTCTTGGCGGTTTTACCTTCACTGACAAACAACTAAGAGCCAACAGAGCGCAGATTATAACATACATGTCACCTGAAAGTATCTTGGCAAATAATGTCATGACTTTCAGCCAGTTTAGTGTTTTGACTGAGTGAAATACTTTTTTATTTGTTATGTCCCGCTTATGGGACCGCTGATACTGACAGATTAAAAGGCGAAGATCTGTTTCTGGATTACCTGAGTAAATGAAAAGCTGTTATCTACACATAATATACGTGATGAGGAGGTTATTATTTGTTAATATACAAGTTCAGGGTCAGGTGGCCGTTTCTAATGGACTAAAACTGAGTTAAGACAAAATGACTGAACCTAGCAGTTCAACTCTGGTCGAACAAGAACACAAAACAGACCCAAAAGAAACAAACAGTGTGAAATTCTTAAAAAATTAGATCAACTCCACCATATCAATTAATTATATAACTAAATCAAATCAGGAACCTGTTGTTAGTTAAGCTCATAATAAAGAAAACAATAGTTGTAAAGTGTCAGCCTGGTTTAGTCTAAAAATCTCAAAAGACCTGTTCTGATTTTACCACACACAAGTAAATTACTAATAAGAATACATTACTATTAGCAATAATACTGTCTGTCCAGTTGTTCATAACCTGAGCATGTGTACCTGAGGAAACGTCTACATCCATGTATTCGTCTTCAATAGACTTTCTTTTGATTTGATGAAGTAAGAGTGAATGTAGTGAACCTCTAGAATTCAACGTCACTTATTAACACATCAAGTTCCTCGTGTTTGTTGGAAACCGCTTCATTGATTGAAGTTGCTAGCCTGGTCACTGAGCTAGCTAATTAGCAAGCTAACTAAACTTGCTGCAGGCTATAGCTGCTTGTCAGAAAACAGACGCAAGTGTGTTATTAATCTTTATCTCAACCTAAGATATTTAACAAAATATTTCCTTTAAAATACCATTTAACTAAAATTTAACTCATTTTCTCAGTTGTTCGGATGAGTAGGTAGACACTTTTTTGCTCACTTATAAAATATCTGCTGGAGAAATTTTGTTATCACCTCGTTATAGATTTGAATGAAATATGAGGCAGCAAGTTTCTTTATACTATTTATTTTCATATGAATAAGCATGTTCATCATTTGACAAAACAAAACAAAAAAATCCAGTTTACTTTAATCAAATCAAATGGCTTTCATGTCTTCACTGTAGACTAAATGAATGAATCTTGTCTAATGTTTTGTTCCTTTCCACCCTCCACTACAACGCAAACCCCTGCAGTAGTCAATTGTTTACACAATCAAACTTCAAACAATTCAAACTATTCTATTTTCTCCAAATGATATTATAAGCTGGCTTTTCCTCTTTAGTGAACATGATTTTGTTCTTTCCAAAGTATTATTATTATTATTTTATAATTTCAAACCCCCTGTTGTAAATAAAAATGTGAGCTGTTGCTATTCTCTTAAACAGAGTCAAATTAGTTTCTAGACTGTAAGGGAACTGAATGTGATCCAGTTCTGATCCAGTTTCTGCAGCCATTGTTTTATCACCTGGAAGTGTTATCTATTGCTTCATCTTGGTATACCTATATTCCTATTTACTGTGCTAAAACAATACATTTCCACTAAGAACATACCAGCAAAAACTTGCTGAGTTCAACCCTCTTTTTTTTCAACTCAAACCAGTAATACAAATATGAGCTGTTGCTATTCTCCTAAACTGAGTCAAAAGCAGCATCTATGATGAGATTCTAACAAACTTAGTGGCTTCTCTTCCACTCATCTTGGTTCTTCTCCAGGAGATGAATGAATCTTTGGCACCTTAAAGTTGTTTTCTCTGATTGTTTAAAACATGTGTACTGAAAACTTAATTATTCACTGCACCACAGACAGAGAAATTTTATCAAACATAATAAGCTCTGTGATAATGTGGTTATTCAAGCACAAGACAATCATCTGAGCTCACCACCAGTGCTCACCGGATTTCAAGATTCACAGGTTACAAAATCTCTGTCACTTTTTACACAGAATCATCTATATTTAATGCCCGAACACGTTTCATCTTCTTTGCCTCTGTTTCGGGTGAAACAGGACATTTCTTCATCATCTCCTTCAACCTCTGCGTCTCCACCTTGACTAAAGCTGCATTTGCTCTTTCCATCTTAACACTACTTTGTACTCACTTTGAACAGACCTCATCACATCTCAATCCTATACATCAAAGAGCAGGGTTCTCCTCCATCCCTTCAATCTTTCCTTGATGTTATTCAAACCAGCACAGGTTTACTAAAGTCACACTTTATAAATGCCCAGAAAGTTCTTGTCAGTTCAGAGATATTAGCTAACTTTTACCATGAATCTTATCTAACCATGCCTTGGAGGTGCTAAGTGTCCACTCTGAATCCTTATTACAAGTGAGAATTTGAGGATATTTGGGGAAAGCTCAAGTTCTGATGAAAATAGCTGTGAAAAAAGAAAAAGTAAAATTTCTCCTAAAAAATTTTGCTTGGTTTGTTAGAATCCAAATCCTTTTATTTTCCACATTGAGACTGCAAGACATGCAAAGACTTAGCTTTCATAGGAAATTGTTCTACAAATTATGTAAAAACTGATTTGATGAGCAAATTTTTCTCTTGAAACAGCATCTTAAAATCAAGTAATTCATCCCTATGTTCTTGAATATTTTCAAATACAATAAAATCATATATAGACTATACAAATATAGACATATACAGTATCTATCTATCTATATATGTATATCTATCTCTCTCTCTCTCTCTCTCTCTCTCTCTCTCTATCTATCTATATATATATATATATATATATATATATAGCTCTCGTTTTTTACGACACTGGCTTTAATTCAAGTTGTCCAGAAAAAGAAAAAAAATCTATCAGATATTTTGGTTAATCATAACCAGTTTCAAAGCTGCAGAGTAGGAAATTATGTGTCTCAGCAGCAGGGCCACAGACAAATGCTCACAACACTAATAGAAAAAAAGATAAATGCTAATTGTACTACAAACTTATTTTTCAATAAATACAGGCCTAAGCAAGTGAGAGGGATCACATCTCACTGGGAAGTAATATTGTGATCTTAAAGATAATCATCATTGTGACTGACTACCTGTCAGTCTTGACATTCTTATATATGGACACAAGTCCTAGCCAATCATTTACCACAACTGCTTGAAATTACTCAACACACCGAATATCCAGAACTGCTCTAACAACTCATTAATTGTTTTATTCTCATCTATAAAGGGACCAAAGCTTTGTAATAATGTCATGGCAACACTCAAAACAATAGGTGTAATATGTGATGAATGAGGTGTGAAATGGAGTGTGATAGGTAAAACAAACCAAAGGAGTAAACAAGCAGCATCTATAAACAGCTCAAAGCCCTTTTAACTTTATCTCTCCAATGCGTGAAATAAAGTGTGACCTTGGATGTGATAGAACTACAAAGGAAATCAATTTTGTAAACATTTTTTACTTGTACATTGGGTTTTGAAAGTATTTGTACATATTTTCATAACTAAATCGATCTGTCAACATATTTCATATGTTTATGTGTATACTATCATTATTTTAGACTATGAAACAATGGAATCGTTCCAGCAACACTGATGTATTAAAACTCAAGTCAGTACATGGACTTGATACTCTGTTTTCTGAAAGCTTAGTTTTTGTTGAATTTGACTGCTGGGGGCACCAAGCGAAACAGAACTGCGATTTTTCTGGTAACTGTTGCTGTTTCTGCTTTAAACAAATTCTTACATCCAGTTGTACTGTGGGAGGTCCAATGGCAGAAACACGTCAGCCAATCTTATGAAAAGTTGGCTTGATGTTTATCCACCTTTAAAACAATTTTATTTTATATGTTTCTGTGACTGACCATGCAAGATTTGAAACCAAGACATGCAGTTTATGGGGGAAAAAAAATTGTATTTCATATTTCAACTGCAAAATATTTTAAGAAAAACACAGATGTTTTCCAAAAATCTCTCAGCTGTGGGATCTCCTTCAGCAGATCTGTTAAGAAGTTCAGCCTCTCAATTTATCCATTCTGACCTGGAGCGATTAGAGCATGTAGCAGATCAGAGGATGGGTCAGGCCTCCCATTTCTGTGCCTCTATTTGGGAAATCACTGTCATTTGATCCAGGCCAGCCCCAGAGGAATGCTGCTCCTGCAGATATATTACAGGCAGGGAGGCTGCCAAGCTGGCCTCTGGCATGGGAGCAAAGCTTGGACCATGGTAGGAAAGTGGGGAAGGGGTCAGACAGTGGCTCACATCAGGGGTTTGCTAAATGATCGTGGGTAACGTTTGCTGTTTGGGGTGGGGAGGAATAATAGTCAACTGGGAATACAGAGGCAGCACATTTCATGCAATATTGATTCCTCCCTATCAAAAGAAAGCCAAGCAGAGTTTGCTCTTCACAGTGAGAGACTTACATATTGTACATGTTTGCTTCACAAGATAAAAAAGGGCTAAGATTATTTTTATGATAGGTGCCTCTTTCATTTTCAAAGAGTAGCAGATGAGTCGTGTTACATCTCTAAATACCACTTTGAAATCTCTTGAAAACCAGAATGCTCCTCAGAAACATAAAAGAGCAGCTAAAAGGGATTTTTAGTGGAATAAATTAGAGATGTATTGATTTACTTCCAAAAAATCACGTGCTGCAATCACCTGACTACTCCCAGACCACAGAAAACCACTTGGGCTTTGTTTATTCAGATGGAGGGAGCAGAGGCACCAAAAGGCATGGATTATAAGGAAAAATCATCAGTAGGAGCCTTTGATGTCTAAATGAAGCATGTGCAACCCAGACCCCTCTCTTTACCTTACAACAACCTCTTCTCACACACATGCAAGCACACATAAACCCAGAAGCATGCAAACCTGTGCATGCACAAATACATACATTAGTACAAAAAGATATCTGAAGCCGAAGAGGATTTCCAGAACCTTTCAAGGAAGGTTTTGTCATTCTGGACATAATTCTTACATGGTAACTCGTGTGTTTTCAATTAGAGGACAAACTGATCAAATCTCACAGATAATGCTGAAAGAGAGTAGTTCCTGCATCTGTTTTCACTAATGCAAGCAGAGGATGTTGTTACTTACAAGCAATTTTTCACACTGAAATCAATCATTTCCCCTGACAGCGATTTTGGAACTTTGACTCCAGAAGAAAGTTTGTGAGGGTGAGAAATCTCTGAACTCTGTTGAAGTCAGTCATTTGTCAGAACCTTTAACAGATGTAATTCTTAACTGTGACACAGCATTACGAGTAAAGAGTGAGTCATCTGGAAGGAGACAAGAACAAAACAAGCAACGCAACCACAAACAGTTTAAATACGCAAATGAAATCTTTTAAGCCTTTTCTCTTCTGATCAGTGGAGTCCGATGTCATTGTAGCAAATGAAATATCAACCTTTTATCAGCAACAATAACAAACTAATAAGGTTTTGTGTTTGGAAAAAACTTTATCAAAAGTACATAAAGTAACTCAATTTACATGAGTAAAATTATAGAGAACTCTGAGTATCATTTTCCACTTTGATTTTATGTCTGGGGAGATTATTCTGTTGAAATAGTGATGATGAGTAGTTTGGAAGTACATCCTGTTAACTACTCCCACTGACATTAAGAGGATTACGTAGGTAGCGTCAGACAGAGGCAACTCCTTCCGCTAAGTTGAGTCTTTCCTATCCCTTCCAAATCTCTGCTGCCGCTATGTCGGGCCTGTAATTTGCCTAAAACTGAAGGCATCCGGTTGAGAAGTGGCAAAATGTGGAGACAGACAGATAAATCAAAAGCCTGAGAGACAGCGAGAGGGTGGGAGAGTATTTGTCTAGAGAACATGGAGAGGGTGGATCATTTGTCTGGCAGATGTATGTTGATACAGTGATGCTGCTGCTTTGGTTGAGCCGGTGGTTGTGGAGCAGCACCGGGTGCATGCAAACCTTGTGGGAGGACATGTGGAAAGATGTTTAAAGACTGAAAGCGGGAGTGAGAGGAAAGGAAAGTGAGATGTACTCGCAAATGTTGAATGACCTCAGTGGGGCTCTCCATCTCCAATGAGCTCTTTCACTGAGCAAAGAAAAAGCTTAGAGCAACAAACAAAATCAATTCTTATTGACTGTACCATGCTATGCACCGAGGGAACATAACTAGAACCATTAAGTCAACAATACCTCAACTATCTTCTTGTTTCTTCTTGTTGTTTCATCCTGTCAAACAACCAGGTTAACTACCTTCTAAAGCACAGAGGTAATTGGGTTCTGTGTGGTGGCTCCACTTTATCAGTCTCTCTCTTGACATGTATGTTTACCACAACTATAATCTTCAGAAAGCCTGTTAACATAAGTAGCTCAGCTTTCATAAACCATAAAGTCAGCTCTGACTGATCCTCGGCACCATCCTGTTTACTACGCTGAGGAGCATAAGCAGCACTCTGATCATATCAGCTGTTTGCTAGCAAAGGCTTTCTTTCTGCACACGCCTCTCATTCTCAAACATACATTAATATGCAGACTTGGGAGACAGGTGATGGGAGGTGACATCCTCGTGCAGCTTACATGACTACACAGTGTTTGTGTAACTTTTTTTTTACTGACAAAACATGGAAAATCAAAGGTTGGTGTTGCAGACAACTGAGAATGCCTGGAGTACAATGTGCCTAAATGCACTCTTTTTACCGTAAGATACAACACTGTGGGTATTTGCCTTAAGAGTGAGAACAATCGATTAGCCTGGTGTCAGATTTACAGAGAAACAGATCTATCCAGGCTTTGGTAAATCTTGTGTAAAAGAACCAACTTCCATCAGGTTACACCCTGGTGTTTTAGCATCATGGGAGCAGTGTGCAGAACATGTGTGTGTATGTGTGTGTGTGTGTGTGTGTGTGTGTGTGTCTGGAGGGGTGGAGTAATTTGATTTCCATGGCTAATTTTCTGTTTTTCCCCAGTGGTGTCCTGAAACAGTCCAGGTCGAGCTCCAGTCCAAGTGAACCAATGTGATCACCAGAGGCAACAGCAGGATGAGACACAGGAAGGAGCCTGGTCTCCAAAACATCTGGCAGGGCAAGGCTTCCATGACTCGCTCAACCTCGGGATGAAAAAAAGACCCTCAGATCTGCAGGGATCAAAGTGTGCCCTGGGTGTCTGAGCCACCGTGGCCTCCCTCACATATTCAAATGGGGTTTCCTGAAGATGCCACAAGCAGACCTTGCAATATAAACAAGCCTGAAAAAGAAGCGCTGATGAGGACACGAAAATCTGTGCACTCTCAACACAAAATGTTCGAGTGTAGCTAATTTCTTTTGTCAGGAGATTTAAATGTGGTTGAACAGATGTTCAGAAATGTTTTTCTAATGCTCAAAGATGATGTAGTACATAGAAACCTATCAGATTACCTGAAAACAAAATGCAATAAATTATGATGATGATGAGAGAAAAGTTAACAAGTAGGGAGTTAAGACCCTGGGAACCCAAGATAAATCTAATGAGGTCACAAAAATCCCCACAAAAATGTTCTTTACCACTCAGTCTTTGTAACATGAATTCAAACAGTGTTTTATCCTTGACCCTAACCTGCTTTAGTCTTTTTCACTTACAAAGTGATATACGTCTAGAAAATGCTTGGAAAACGAGAATTTCTTTTGCTGATAGACTTTAATTTGAAATAATTTTAAAGAGAAATTATTTCAAGATTGATACATTTATTGTTCATGATCAGAAGATAATTGATGAAATATAAAAACATCAAATAAATTTTTTTTTTGACTTTTTCAATCCATTGGTTTGATCTAGAGTAGCTATTTCCTCTTCACATCTCCAAAAGTTCAATTAAAGAAAGCAAAACATTACTTATGTGCACAATAAAATTATTTAACCTGTATAGGTGAGGTGCAAAAAAGGGGGCCCACAGTGGCTTACCTTAGGTGCCAGTCCAGGGACTTGAACCCATGTTCTCCAGACCCAAGCCCACCTCTATAACCACAAGGCTACCATATATATATATATATATATATATATATATATATATATATATATATATATATATATTTTTTTTTTTTTTTTTTTTAATTAAAAAATCATTGAGTCATTCTGTGTTTCAACAAACTATTAACTCTGCAAAGAAATTACCTTTACATATCAACTACAACCTCATGAGAAGTCATTCTGCTGTTACAACCAAACTTTGTGTCAATTGAATGAAGGCTTCAGTAATACAAAACAAAATGCATATTTGTGCAAATGCAATGTTTCCTTCCATAATCATGCTGATATTATGAATTCATCAAACACCGCCTCCCTCAGCAGCCGTGATGCCTGGGAGCGAGGGTCACCTGTATGCAGCATTACCGAATTAGCCGCTATCTAACCCAGACCTGCTGTGGTGTGCTGACACTAATCCTAGGCCCGCTGGAGAGCCCTGTCTGTGTTACATTATCATGTCTAATCCCTGTAATCTCTCAGCCGCACCGCTAAACACTATTCCACCTCGGCCTCTTACCTCATACCCCTCTAATAACATTAATGAAGGGCCCGGCTCCCATTACAGAGGCTGCCCTAGCGGTGGGCTGGATGACGGACGTAATCAGAGGCCCCCTGCAAAGCCACCCACTCAGCCTTCCAGGCAGCAGGAATTAATGTAATTCATCGCCTGGGGCAAAAAGCAAACCAAACATATGTTCAACAAATCAGGGTTTGTGTATTTTCTTGTCACCGTTGCTGCGCAGGTCTATTAGAGTCACTGATGAGATCCTTAGTGAAGGGTCTGCCATGTGGGAGAATGAGAGCTTTGAAGTGCTCATGCCACTTTGAAAGCCCCCCCCACTTGCCATAAGACTTTCACGTTGAGCTGACCTAGGTTATTAAAATACCACAGAAATGATCACCCATAATACTGCTCTCTTTTGCTGTCAACAAAGAATGGCAGCAGAGGATTGGATGGGATGAAAAGGTTGAAAGGGGTCCCGTATTAAAAATGGCACTTTATCCATTAAAGCGGGATTTCTGCTGTCTCTTTGTGTAATTACCTGCACCCGCCAGCTCTGTGCTTGGGCTTACCTTGTTTACACTGCATGTCTTGCAGTCTAGCTGTCTCCCTGCAAGGCTTCGTTACACTGTCTTCTGTTCTGCCTTTGTCTCTCTTGATGTCTTTCACTTGTCTGTCTCGGCTGTCAGGGCCAACCTTGAAAGGAGGAGGCGTAAACACACCCAGCAGAGTGATCTCAATGAAAGCACTGGATGAATAGATACAAGTTAAAGCAAGCCTTGTTATATGTTTTTTTTTTTTTTTTTTTTTCAATTTAGCCATGTAGATGCTGCATTCATTTATTTACAGTTTGGCACTCATATAACTCAAACCCATTAATGTGCTTTGCAATGTTAATTAAATGCTAATGCAATTGCATATCCCCCTTTAGTGGCCCTACCTCCTAGCAAACAGCAGCACACTGACTTAATTGTGAGGGTAAAAAACAGCACATACAGGCTTCCTCTCACATTTAATTTTATCTTTGAATAAAAGAGCTATAGGAAAGTATTAATCTGCTTAACATTTCTAAGTACATCCTCCAAAGGATTTTGCTTTTTTAATCTTACATATGCTCAGCAGAGTTACTGGCAAAAACTGTACATTTTCCTCATTTCATCCTTTCAACATCAAATGGTGAGCAGCAAAAATTGGATCAGACTTCAAAGACTGTGATGTGCTCCAAGTCACGGAGTGGCTCTTCTATTTCACATATTGAATCCGAGCAGGATATCAAAGTGCTACCAAAGAACCTCAGGTCTTTACTAAAAAAGGGGTCTAACATCTGTAGAAAGAAGAGCGCAAAGACAAATCACCTCAGGGAAGAGCGAGCATTTATTCTCAGCCGTGAATTTCCAGCCTTTTGATTCTCTCGTTCCTGTACCACCCTGTCTTCTCCGCTGAGATGGAGGTTGGAGCAAAAGAACTCTTTTGTCTCAAGGACTCGAAAAATTCCCAAAGAATAATCTGGGTTAAAGCTGCTTTGTAGATGAGCAGCATTTTACACACACAGCTAAAGTAAGGCATAAGGAAATGCTCACTGATATTCTGGAACTTGCGTTTCCCTCATGCATGTCATCTGTAGGTGGGTTGTACCTGTGGAAATAAGAAGCATTTTGATTGTGACAAACACAGTCATCATAAAAAGACACACACACACGCACACATCTGTCTAATACATGAAGATTTGCTTTTTAATCTATAGCAGAAATAACTCTTGTTTATTATTATGCAATTTGCATAGCACAAGATGGTGATATGTTTCTGTGCACGATAACTTCTGTTGCATTATTTTAAAAAAACAAACACCTAAGAGACAACATCTGCACACACAAAGCTGCATGCCAGTCGCAGTCATGCTCCGAGTCTAGAGAAATAAAACCTCATCCAGTTTGGAAACAGTGATGCAACTGGAGGCTCTGCTGTTTGGATGCAAACACCAAATTCAAGCATAGCAGAGGGGAGGGGTATCAAAAGGGAAAAGAACAGCATGTAGGTGAGAATATAGATCTGACAGGAGGAAAATGGGCCAGATCATGTCAAAATAAATATATATGGAGAGATTCCAACACTGATTAAACAGAATTGTTAAGTGGAGGTTTGAAGTTTTTTCTCACCAAGGAATATGATTGTAAACATGGAGAGAAAAATCCCCAATGAGGCTGAGCTCAGTTTGAGTATACAACAAGCATAACATTTTCAGATGTGTAAATCTAGTATTTTGGAGCTGAAGTCTGGAGAGAAATGTTGACCAAAAAATATATATATATCACCATAGATTTAAACAAGACTTTTTGGTCATGCGAACTGGTTCAAAAGGTTCACTGATGTGCTCTGCAGTTCCACACAGTAATTTCCATGCTTATTTATTTATTTAGGGAGCTACTGTAAAACACTTTTCGCCCAAAATCACTCAAGACGAATTTCAAGGGGATTTGTGATAACTGATAAAATACAGAGCTTAAACCAGCCACCGACGCCTCATGTCCTGCTGTTCAGTCAGTGTCTGTTCTCCTGCCTCGCACATACTTTCTTAATGACTGGCCTGCTTATACTGAATTAACACAAAGCCCTCTGCTCATACATCTGGAAACCAGTGCAGCACCCAACCCCTTTTGTGGTCAGACAAGTGTGCTATCTTGGTGGAAAGTTATTTATTACATTTATAAAACCGAAAGAGGCGGTGCACAGGGAGGAGCGTTCTCCTCTGGGGTGAAACAACACGGCAGTAAAGGGCAAAAGTAGCAGTCAAGAAGTATTACAGATAAATGACTGACAGGTACATTTGTGAGATTTCTTGCTTCTATATCCATCTCAGTGCTTTTATTTTTAGTCTATTATAATGACTACTGTCTGCACAATGAAGAACAAAGAATTTACAACAAGATTGCAGGAAAATATTCCATCAGAGACAACAGACCCTGTAGGAGGAAGGATGTCAAAGCTCACCCCGCATGCTCCTCCTTAATGGTCTTTCTTCCAGCTTCAGGGTGACATCTGCGTCTTTGGGGTCCATCGTCCTGACTCACCCGATGGCCCCTGTAAGCTGCACAGGATGCAAATGTTAGACATGCTCTCACATGTTCAGAAAACCATTTACCTCACCTGTCATCCTTCTAAACTTCATTTGTGTTATAAAACATAATTAAAGGGAACTAACACAATTGATCAGATATTTGTATTAAAACACTGCAATGATTGAAGTAAGTGAAATTCATCTAGCATGCGTTAAAGGACTTTAGTGCAGCAGTAGGAAAACACTGTCTGATTATTGAGATATATTGTGCTCAGATGCATAGTAAACAGAGCCTGCTGAGTTACTCTGTCAAGCTGCTTTGTGTTTTTCTGGTAAAATTATATGCACAGGAAAAGAAAGCTCAAGTACATTGTTGAGCAATGGTTGTATTTTGCATGGTCTAATCTGATCGATGGTGAGTATGTCCCAGAGGCCCCGCTGAGATCTGAGAAGCCACCAGCTCATACATTTGAAAGGCATCTGTTTATTTTCAAAATGCAAATGCAGCCCACCTCAAAGGCTATAAGCTGCAGAGAACACACAATGTGAATGTGCTGGAGTGCTCCACCGGGGGGCTGAGGCCCCACTTATGTCAGGTTCAGGTTCTCCCCCTGTGAACCCCAGCGGCCACACACAAACATGCTTTTCTGAAAAGAAAGACAGCGGCGACAGAGAGGCTTTCCTCACACCAAAACCATGTTTACTCATTCTGCAGCTTTATTTACAAGGATTTAATGGAGCACATTTACACAAGGTGTGCAGGCGACTGAGATGCTCCATGTGCCAGATGAGGGCAGCCCTAAGAGAGCCAGGGGAAACAATGCCAAATCTCCTCCCCCAGCCCTCCTCTCTCCTGCCCCTTTTGGCACCCTCTCTTGTCCTCCAGTGAGAGGCTCCAAGGATTGGGGGGGGGGGGGAGGCTGGGAAGGTTAATGTGCCCACTTTGATCTTCGTCAAGGCACACTGAGTAAGAATTAATTTACATTTCAGATGAAAAGGTTGACAGTATAAAAAGGCATCTTGTTTCTGGTATGTGAGAGCTGTGTAATAGGCCAGGAATTTGAGAGAGGAAGTGGTGAGGAAACAGAAGGGATAAGCCCCTCTCTTTCCTTTACTGGGAAAGAGATGAAAGGAAAAAAAAGGATCTCAGTATGTACTGTTCTTCTGAAACATGGGGACCAAATGCTGCCCAAAGTTTCAAAAGCTTTTCTGTATGCATTATTAATTAATTATTACTATTTTGTAGGCCACTCATGGAGATCAAAAAGGTGTTACACAAAGATATAAGGTTTTTGTGCCTTTTTCCTTAGTCCTTTTGAAACTGACAAAAAAAATGCTGCTAATGTCCATCGGACATGAGGCTGCATTAGACAATCAGATGTCTTAACTTCACTATATTATGAACTTCAGAGGAAAATATAAACACTTATTTTACCTGACTGTATGCGAATTGCAGCTTCTTCCTGCTCCTTTTTTATTTTCTTGAGATTCTGCCGCGCAACATAGCCCCTCCAGGCTACAGAAAGAAACAGAAACAATTTGCAAGTGTGTGTGCGCAAGAGATTGCTGACCCACCTCTGTGAAACAAAATAGACTGCACAAACTACACAAGATCCCACTTCAAAACACAGCTAAACCAGGTGGCAGAGCTATAGATCCCTTTGAACTCACTGAGGTCTTATTGTTTGCTCTGAAGCATTGCTTTTAACCCTCATGGGTCAAGCTGTGGTTATCAAACTATCTCTTTTATGAAGACACATTCACACATACAACAGCCTGCAGGTCACTAAGAAATCAGTAATCACATTCATAAAAAAACAAAAAATACAAACATCTATTTTATCATTACACGATAAAAGGAAACATTTGAACTTGTACCCTCATTAACATATATATATATATATATATATATATATATATATATATATATATATTTACCTATGTTTGAATTATTCTTGTTTGATGTTAATTAAACAGGAAAACTTTACCTGACTGAATGATCAAGGCCCCACGGTTTCTCTTCTCTTTCACTTTTTGGTAATGCCGGGCACAAAGCCAGCCTTTAGTGTAAGCTTGCATCACTACAACTCGAGCTATCACCTCTCGCAGCAGCAGGTTCAGCTGCTCCACATGGTAGTACTTCAGAAAAACCTGAGGGGACATTTGGTCCTGGTAACAAAATCCTAAACTTGGTTTAAGTCCTTACTTAACCTCATATTGCCCTTTTGTTAGAGTTTATTTATGTTTTCTTGTTACAACATGTCACAATCTACATTACCTTTGTCTGCCCCAGCACCCAGTCCTTAAGCTTCGTACGCTCCAGTATGGCAACAGCGTTCTCCCTGCTGGTCTCGGGCATCTGATGAGCCCGAAAGGCAAGGTAGTAGTACCTGTGAGAAGAGCTATTTATTAATTTGATATAATGCAGTGATAGTATCTCTGCAGAGTAGTTGTGTAATTGGGATTTTGTGCTCACAGAATAGATTTTTTTATGTACATTTCAAATTGTGTTAAAGACAAAATAGAAATACAGCTTGATAAGAAATGTTGCAAAACAAGTTTAATGCTTAACTGAGATAGAAAAGCTGGTGTAGTTATAAAAGCAAACAACAGAAAAACATTAAAAACAAATTATGTGACTGAAATCTGCTTCTACTTCACTGAAAGTGTTCAGGAAAACATACTAGACATATGAACACCTCATTTCATAGACAACCACTTAAAGTATCAATTGGAGTGTCACCATATGAAATCAGCTGCTCAGGAAAAGAAGTGTGATTGGGACATGAGTATTCAACAGAGACCCATTGTTGCAGCTCTTTTCACTGAATCTTTGGTTCATATTTCAGTGGCCACAGACGATGCCCATCAGGCCTATCAGTGTGGATCAGCTCCAGTCTTGTTTATTGCTCACATAGTCTGAATCCATCTAGTGATTCTCCTATTATAGTTTACGAAATACCACCACGGGACAGGGTGGCTTTACATGTTTGCTCAGGGACATCAAGGCTCCAGAACTACTGGTTCATCTCTCGGTTTCTGCTGTTGGTCAAAAAGAAGAACAACAAGAAGAAAAACTTCTTTGAACTCCCCTCTCCGCCCCAGTCTAAAGCCTTTCATACTAATTCCTGTTGATACCTGTTATTTCTTTGATGGTAAATACAAAGCACTGCAACATCAGACGGGCCTTTGATATGAAAGCACAAATTTAAATCAGTTTTTACTAAAGGTGCAGTTTAGCTATTCGGGTCTGTCTGTACGACGTCTACAAGGCTCAGGTAGGATGATAGAGATTCAAAAGCAAAGTTAAAAATGAAGCAACACATTCTGCAGTTCACACAGTCATGCATCATGTGCAAGTGCTGCAGAGACAACAGAAAAACAATTGTATACGGTCCTCTAGTAATCACTTGGTCATAGTAACACTGGGGGCAAAAGTAGGAAAACATCATGTGGTCATTCAAAGCTTTAACCAAAATTAAGCGCACACTTTAAAAGTTTCCATAAGCAGTTGTCTCAAAGTTGCTTCCCACAGGCCAGTCCAAACTAACTTGGACTTAACTTGGGTAGAAGTCGAAGTTAATTCAATTTTATTTTATCTTAATGTCTCAACATTAGAGGTGGCAGAACATTTTTCAAAGAAACTGATCAAAGTTTTCTAACATTTTCTTAAAGCCTCATCTAAACATGTTCATTTTTAAAAGGATGACAGAAGACTATATATATATATATATATATATATATATATATATATATATATATATATACACACACACACACACTGTACCCTACACCTACATATATGTATATATTTATATTCGTGTGTGTGTGTGTATGTGTAAATTTAAGTGTGTAGTGCTTATTGAGAGTAATCAAATCCTGTCCCATTTTTTAAAAAACTAAAAACAGCACCCTTACGTAAAGTCCTTTAATGATCAAACTTGTTTTAACTGTGTTCCAACGTGGTACCAATGGGACAAGGAGACTATATTTGAGTTTTTTCAGGTCACAGAGTGCAAGAACAAACTCTTTATGAATAGTAAAGGGAAACCTATTAAAATGCATCTCCCCTTATAATCACAGTTCCTCCCTGTATGAATTTTATCCATATTTTCCAGCAGCAAGTATTCACCCTGTTAAAAGAGCTGTAGGATTAAGTCTTGCTCTATCACTAATGACTCCCAATTAGTCAGCCTCTTGCTCTATTCAACTTGAACTTCTATCTAATTAAAGAACCAGTGTTTTTGTGTGATGTAGCACATGGCTCACTTGTTCTGCAACATCTCTGGGGTTGTGTCAACACTCTGCATGTGGGTGTGTTGCACAGTGGAAGTGCAGCATCATTACCTGTTTACAAAATCCTCAAACAGGATGCGGTGGGAGTAGCCTTGTCGGCGGATGTTCACTGTCTCTAGAATCCCTGTGTAGCGCAGCTGCACCATCACCCTTTCCTTGGAGAAGCGTAATGCCTGCCTGTCGTCATTGGGTTTGATACAGCGTACAAAGTGTGGCTGGCCCACCACCATTTTAGACAGCAAGTCCATTAGGGAGTACTGTACAAACACATGAGGCAGCAATAAACAGCAGGAAGAGGAAGGCAGGAACACCATAAAACATTTATCATATGAATTCTTATCACAGGTCTAAGTAATGATATTATGATTTTGCACTTCAAAGAGAATCACACGTTTCCAGATTTTCTGACAGCAAGCTGAACTGACAGTATTAATTAAGAAGTATTGAAGAACATATAACTAACATAATGAAATTATCAAAGGGTTTCTTTTTATTGCTGTAGGATTGTTAAGCACTATTTTTCAATAAGGACAGTGAAAATGAACCTATGTCTTTGGCTCCATTTTGCCAGCTGAGAATAAAATCCAGCAATGACATGCATTTTGGGTGATCCAGTTCTAAGTGGGGAGCCCAAATGTTACTGACCCAAAGTAGCTCAATCTCAAAAATAGAATACTCTCATTTAATGTAGAAATGGTGAAAAAAGTGGTAAAAACATGGCTGCTTCCAAGTTTACCTGGTAACTCTTTTATAAAGAATTACCACTTGTCAGAAACCACATAGTTCACTTACAATAACTTAAGAAACAGAGGAGTAAAAAATTCATATCTGTAAAATGTTAAATGTATTGTTCTCTAAAATATTAGAAAACAGTACAATAATGTTTTGCATTCACTGTGTAACCCATCTTTTATAGAAAGGACAACAGAGAAAGTCAAAGTTGAAAAGAGGAAAATCTGACCTTCGGTGGTGTTGACTTTTATTTGTCCTGAGTAGAAATTGAAAATTCAGACTTCCTAGTCAGCAACAAATGCATTCACAGTTTTATGTGAATGCACTAAAGATGCGTTGAGAATGCCTTCATTGTGGAGTAAGTAAAGGCTTCATATTATTACAGTACTTCAGCCGTGAGTCAGCAACTGTGTCATGGGTCACACTGAAGGAGCTTAGTCTACTGACATGCCACACAATGCTGAAAAACGGAAATGGATTTGGATTTGTCCTGCTCTGAGTAAGGTACTGGTGGTTATTATTAGCAAATGGCTAACAAACAACTCCCTTAAAATCCTGCAGTTCATCCACAATGCAGCTGCCAAAGTTGACCAGTACCACCAAGAAAGATCAGACTTCTTTTGTGTCAGCTCCCTTATGCTGTGTCCTTTTAAAATGTAGAGCTCTTTATTCCCAACATGGTGGCTTGTTTGTGGTTAACATGAATTTCTAAAACTATAATGTGTAGAATGTTTCTGTTGTTTTAAACTTTTTCTGTTTTCTTTTATTGATCCATATATTTTTTTTAATTTTATATCTTCATTTTGTCTAAATTCTGTGTGAAACAGTTTGGGTTGCACTTGTGTTTGAAAAGTACTGTATAAATAGTTGAGCTGATTTGAGCTCTGCATTAGGCTGTTGGTAAGTTGTGTAGTAAAACAGCCAAAGCACAGTAAGGAGAGTGACTTTAAAGTAAGTATAGCCTTTGTGGTTGATTAAAAGTCATGCCTCAATACTTTCTTAACAAGCTGAGGCAGGTCAGGATTTGAGTTCAGTTTCATTATGTTAATTTAATACAGAAAAGCAAAGCACACTTCATTACAATTACAAAGTTATCTAGTTTAATGTTTATTGTAATTGAGGAATTACTGTTGTAAAAACATTCATCTATCATCTGTAATATGATTGATATTAAAAATAACAGTGTAAAAAAATGTCTGGCAGGAATTATTTCCATGCTAAATACAATTCTCCTGCTTTGACTGGTTGAGAGCCAATGTGACTTTTAGATGCTTTCAAACTGCATCTGGTCCGGCTTTGATCACGCTATCAGGAGCTATTTGAGACAGTCGAATGTAATTGAGAATGTCTGAAATACAATAAAAAGTTTCTAGCTTGGGATTTTTAAAGAAGGTCAGTGTAGACTGAGCCAAAAAAAAGCTGTCAAAAATTACAACCTGCCAGTGTTGTGACTTAGTATTGAGCAGCAAAGTTTGAGCATTCAGTAAAACAAATAAGCAGAATTTAAAAAGTTAAAAACTACTGAATGAGTCCAGTGGGTAGTTATACAACAATATGGGACACAAAAAAAAAGCTTGGCTTAAAATAGATGACAGCACAAAAAAAAAAAAAAAAACGTACACGGAAATAGGAGGCCACAGTCTGTCTCCTCATGTTGGTGGTTTCTCCAGGGTGACGCATCATCTCCATGGTGTCCACCTGAACACAAACATCCACAGTGAACACAGCATTGGCAAAACAGGCCAGATTTGTGCCAAAAGACTAAAGTGAGATGTTGTTTATTTGCAACATGGCATCCTTGGTGGGTTCTGCAGAGATAAAGGTATTATAACAGCAGGTGTCTTCCTTCTAAATGGGGCAGTTGGGAATACACAGCTGTACTAACAGTGCTGTCGATTTAACATAGCCTCATAAACACTTAAAGCTAACAATGTAGAGAATAATTTGGCACTGCTGTGGGGCATGGGAAATTTGCAAAGCACTTTGAGTAATGAGAGTAGCTGTCACTGAGCAGACAGTCGTCACAATGACGATGGATTAACGAGGACACAATATAAGCTTTCTAACGGCCTCCGCTGTTCGTGGCTTCATCAAAATTAATGATGCAATAGATATTTTATGGTACGACGATGTAGCAAAGTGCATATCTTAATACTTTATTTCATCCTAGCACAGAGGAAGAAAGGTATGTGAACAGAGGAATGAGATCGTTTGACACTTTGTCGCTCTGAACGCAGATCATACACAAGTACAAACAGTTATCTGGGACCCACTTCTGCTATTCTAACAAGCGTCTCACTACTTTAATCTAGCAACTTTTTATTAGTGTCAGTCTCAGTCATCTCACCCCCACCACCACCAAACTCTGATTGCGAACATGACGGCATACATATTACATCAGTCACACTTGGTTGCTATTAAGAAGTCTTTTTTTGTTCCAGAATAACTGAGTAGTTGCTTGGTGAAAGTTCATTAAATAGGAGATAAAATGTTGGTCTGTGTTCGCTTCTCTCATTTAATATTTCTTCAATATAAGAAACACATCACTCACTATTTCTTTACATTGTAACACAATCACTCAAAAGAGATTATTAACATTTTCCCACAGACAGACAGACAGACAGACTGAGGTTAAGAGAGTTTAAAGTTGTTAAAACAAGTTAAGGATGATATTAATCAGTTGATTTTAATGAATTATGTTTAAGACTGCAATTTGGAGTTACTCTGTGGTTTGAGATTTAGAGGGTTTTATCCTTTTCAGCAAAAGTCTTACCTTCAAAAGGTATTTGGGCGACTTTCAGTACAGCACATGTTGGCCAATGACATGGAAATAAAGGGAAGAAAAGTGGACAGACAAGAAGTAAAGAAGCAGAAATTCACCTTTGAGGGAGTTTTCACTGTAAATCATCATTTGATTTAATATTTTCTACATAAAAATTCAACAGCAGATGAGTATTTGCATTTCCAAAGGAATCGAGATCTTAGACACATCACTACATGAAGACACTTAAACAAGATATATTAGAAGTTGTAGCGTATTACTTGAAGAGGGTGATGTATAAAAATAGCTAAGAGGCAAAAGGAGCTCCGGACGCCAACTTGATGTCTGACCATAATATGGCAACCCTTTTATGCTCTCACAAACAAAATTCCTAAACAGACCTTTGGAGCCAGTCATAAGACTTGCATATGGAGACGCATGGCTCTGTATCTTGAGGGGTACATTGATTTTAACCAAACTCTTGTGATACTGTCTGTGATACTTGCAGAAACAGACTTTTATACCTAAATTTGCTTAGGACATCTAAATATAATTATACTACCTACATGATGCTAATAATTAGACACTACAAAATCACACTTAATTTTTTGTCTGGAGGGAAAAAACAGTAGTGCCATTATATTAAAGGAACATTTTTGACATTGTAAAATGCTGTAGATGTGGGGGAAAAAAAAGCATACTTGAACTACAAGAATCTTACAGAAAAGATGATTCATCAAATAAAGGAAGAAAAAAAGGAAGATTATACATGAATATTAGCTGATAAAACAATCATAACCTTTCGCTAAAGTATGTTGATGTACTTAAAAAATACATCTCATAACTTATGAAATCCTTCACTGCCTGATAACTGTGGCCAGTAAATCTGAGAAACTACTTTTATGTTGTAGACACCAAATGCCAGATGGCAATGCAGCCTCACCACAAGCAAGACAGCAAACATAACAGGGTAGTCAATTAATGTGGCTATGCTTCACAGCACAGGTTTTTACTGGGTTTCTTATGGTGCAATGCCTGTGAGCAACAAATAAAAAGCGTTATGGTCTCACATGATGATGATTTGTACCACAGGAGCCTCACCTTGGTGCGTCCTAAGCCGAGCTGTGGCGGCAGTGATCTGGAGGCAGCAGTGACCCGAGCCCTGGATGTTGCCAGATTTCCTGTTGAACATGAAACCATTTTAATCGTAAACATCAGGACTCACTTAAAGATTCAATGAAGATTAAACTGCAGTAGATTTGATTAAGAAAAGATCTGATTATTGAGTGTTAACTATCAAACACTGAATCGCAGGAAATTCTTTGGGTGTGATGGTCTTTTTCAACATACAAGTAAACAACTGCACGTCTCTGTGAAGTAGTGCTCGTACAGCAGTTGCAGCATAAAAGACGGTTCAGAAAGACGCCTAAATCTGAGCTCAATCCCATGGACTCAGGAGTGCAGCTGTATGCACAGCAGTCCAACAGCCCCACACACAGCGGAAAGGATATGAGCATAGCATATGCAAGACAGTCTGAACATTTCAAAGTTTCTGCACAAGATGTCCAAATGTTTTCTCTGGCTATATCTTCAGAGGCTAAACTGTGATTAATAGCAGTGAAAGAAGCCTTTGAAGCAGGATTGGTGACATCAAAGTCCTAATCCATGGGTGGCAGGATTTTTATAATGAGTGGGAAGTATCTTAACACATTTCAAAGGGTTTACTCCATGAATAAACAATAGCTGCACAGATGTGCCACACACACCTTTAGAAAAATACGTCTGCAGACACAGGAGGCAGCATTACCCAGGCAGCCGTGTACGGCAAGGAGGAAAAACCTTTGTACGTTTTTTTAAGATAAAGCTAAAGTGACAGGCCAACAATTGTTCTAGCTTTTCTACCACACACAGAGTAACTTCTAAAATGCAAATACTATGCTTCTGCGATATGATTTCAAGTATCACGTCAGCGGTTGAGGACAGCATCTGACAGCGAGCCTAAAACTTTAACACTGGATCAGCGCCTGTCTTTCCTCAGAGGCCTCGGCACTGTCAGATGTATATTAGAAGTTTCAAACGCCAAGACACATCAAAATAAATTTATCACAGATTAATAAACAGCCAGACCACTTTTCACTTTAGACAAAGGATGCGCTAATGGTGCTTAAGGTTTCTCCAAGAGCCAAAGCAATGTGGTGTCTTGTGGGATAAAAATACTTGCAAAGATGCGTATGTACACACAAACACTCTGCTGTAGTCAAAACAACCCAAAACGTGATGAGAGAACACTTCAAACTAATCTTTTAAATTCTCCCTGATGCTGGTTTTAGTAATAAACAGATATTGGCTAAATTTATTTATCTGCTCATTTATTCTGTTAGTGTTATTATTATTTTGCATTTCGAAACACACTGTCATGTGCTCTTTTGTATGTGTTGAAAATGTGCAATGAAAAGTAACCACAGGTTCAGAACAAGAAACTAAAAATAGAAGAAAGGAAAGTGCAAAATATAAGATGGAAATATAAGCAGTTAATTGCTCATTATGAACACATGTTTTTGAGAGGGCCTTGTGTTTAAGGATACCAGGAGCAGATTTTACAACCTCAAACAGCCCTTCAGCACAATCTACACACACAACAAAAAAAAAGTATGATCTTTGAGAACAGGGGCTGTTAAACTGTGTCGGGTATATTACCAACACACAGGCAGGGAGGGCCCTGCTCCAATTAGCCCAGAGTAAAGCTGGATGGATTAATTGGAGTGGGTCTTGTGCAAATGAAGTGCGCTCTCTCCGCTCCCCATTAGTGCTGCTGGGCCAGATCATCTGAGCACATTTGTCATGATGAATTAGCGGCTGCGAGTGGAACGGGCTCGTGGAGTGTCACTGTGCTTTCACGCCTCTCACTTCCATGACACCATCAAGAGGAGATGAAGGGGCTGCGCCACGATGAGAGAAACTATGACAGTTGTACCTAAGCCTCACAAATGGACAGTCGCTGCTTTCTTCATGTACTCCTTAGCGGGTCGTATTAATTCATTCTTCTGGCGGGTTTCATATCCCCTTCTGACTACATGATTAGAGCACGGGTTAATAGTCAGTATCCTCAAAGATTTCTGCCTCCTGAGACATGAAACCATGGTAACACCTGTGATGTCCAGCCTGAAAGAAGACCCTCTAATTTAGATACAGTGGGGGTCTGGTCTAATGATGTGGATCATAATTATTCAAACACAGAGACAGGCGAGAAAAAGAAAAAGGTAGATTTGTTCTTAGTTTTGAAGAAAAGCCCGCATATGTTTTCAGTTAGAGCTGGAGACAGTTCTTGCTTTTGTCTAAGCTCTCAAATGATTAAATCAAACAAAAGAGAGAAGTTTTAATATTAGAGGGTGATAATTAAAAGAGGAGAGTAGGTGAGGGAAATATTTCCCATTAGGTTATTCAGTCTTGAGAAACAGGTGGACAAGTGTCCCATTGCTTGTTTCTGCTTCACGCAGGTTGCTCTTGGCATGGACTTCCAAGATAAACACAGAGAGGGGTAGAGTGGTGTGTGGGGAGGGTGGAGGGCAGACCAAGAAGAGGGAAAAAAATAAAAAAAATAAAAAAAACCTTCCTTGGCATCTGTGCGTTCACTTTGAAAATTAAGCCCAGCAAGAATCCTGTAGAAAAAAAAAAGCTCAAGCTGGCAGTTGTATTGGGGCTCTATTGACAAGAATAGTCAATGTGCCTGGGATTAAAAAGCAATCCCGCGTTCAATATGACACCTCCCTACACGCCTTTTATGAGTGCCAGTGTGCGCCTTGTACTTCAGAAGCTGTGGATCGAGCTGTCGACACAGGGGACAATCAGAGTTGTAAGAGAGAGCAGCCTTCCCAAGCTGAGTGAGCAGAGGCTTGCTGGATATCTCCGTCGCTCTCCCGCTCTCTTTTTAAAAACATGTGATCTAGAAACTCAACTCAGCAACCAAGCAAATTAGATTAAAGCACCCATAACCCCCCGCAACCCTCCCCACCCTCCAAAACCACCACCATTTATGCCTGGAGATGGCTCCGGGGGCTGTTGATTCAAATGCCATCCACTACTGTCAAAGCAGATCAATCATAAATAGCATGGTGTAATTGGCTTTTAGTGACACAACACAGTGTTGCATTTATCAAAGGATGTTGTACCATGTGACTTCAGAGAGCCGGCTTCCTGCTACTGATGTGTAGGGTCGTCATAAATCCCTCTGCTGACTCGAAACATTCTCCAATACCACGATTTGGAGAGAAACTGAGCAAAAGTGTTACTTGGGTGAGTGTCCTTCTTGGGGGTGAGAAAGTGTGGAAGTCTAGTGGAAGATCTGCCCACTGGGATGAAAAAGGCCTCTGCTAGGGGAGAACAAAGAGCCAAATGTGTCACATAGCTGTGAGAAGCCTGTCAGGATGATCTCCTTACATGAAGGAAGACAGAGAGGGATGCAGAGGATGGGAGAACAGCAACAGTGGCTTCATGTGAAGATGTTTTAAAGCAATGTAAATTATTTGACAAAGATGATAGCCTTTCAGTTTCAATCTTAAAAATCTAACACATAAATATTGTGGCATGAGCCTCTTCATTCATGGACATTATTGTAGATGCAAAACATTAATAAATGTTCTTTGCTGACAAAGAACATGGACAAAGTGAGACTGGTGAATCACATCTTAAAATCTCTATAAACAATTTGTTATAAAATCTTATTCTGTAAATTGGAAAGCAAAACTGACAAGTAGTGGAGAAAAAAAAAATGCTGTTTCCCCGTGAAATGGCAATATTCAAGTGAAGCTTAAGTCACTTGAATTTATATCAAAGTACATGTACTTTCACATCTCCAGACAAACTGACATTAAAGTCATAGTCGTCTGTTTTTAAGACTTTAAGAAGATTTTTAAGGACACAGACTGTCACAAGAGTAAAACATACAATTTCAGGGAGGATATTTGAGCCTGACATTCTTTTTTTTCAGAGGTGGTGGCAAGATGCAAGAAATATTCCCACCATAGACGCATGCATAAGTGAATATAATTTTAAAACCACAAGTTTTGCCACTCCTTAATCACTGGATTTTCAAACATTGCCTTCCTTACTAATAGTACAAATTGGTAACAAATTACATCAGTCACACTGTTTTTCTCAAAGTGTTCAAACCTTAAAAGATTAAATAATCATATCAGTAATAATCAAAATAAAAATTATAAATATAGGAGTGCTTATCAATTTACAGTCCACATCACTTGATTTTTATTCTGCTTCAACAAAGTGCTGGCAGTGTAGCTGCAGTGTGTCTGTGCAGATGTGCTATGCTTACAATCAGCAGGGCCAGGCAGCCCTGAGGCTACAAGCGTGCGCACACACATACACACACAGAGCCATGCTGTGACCACAGGCTGCCCAGGCCCTGGTAGGCCCTTCTGAGCCCAGCCAATTCAAACACTAAGATCCCTACTGATCTGGGAAAGGCCCTGGCTCTGAGGAATTTGTCCATGCAAATACAACCCATTTCCTCTGACAAAACACCACCACATGTCCAAACCTCAAGGACCCACATTCTGCAGGGCTCAAGTGGCCTTGCTATTCACCGCCTGGGAGCTTTTTACTTTCCTGGGCCTTACTACGTCCTGGCTGCTCTCCAAACATGAGCTGCATCCAGACCATTGTGTTCTCAGAGTGGGGGTAAAAAAAAAAATCACATAAAGGTGTAGCTACTTGTTTTACTCTTTATACAAAAGAAGGAGGGAAAATTAGCTGGTTTAGAGGAATCAAATTATCTGCCTTTGCAGTTTAATATGTGGGCTAGCAGAGTACGTGTGTGTTTGTGTGTGTCTCGTTGGACATCTCTGAGCCATTATTTCACCTCCACCAGTGTCAGACTGCTGGTCTACAAGAGTGTCCCCTAGTGGTGACACTGTAAGGAGCCCAATGTGGAACCACCCTGGTGCATAACAGATTTCCATCAGATCCCCCCAGACAAGGGTAATTTCACAGATAACAGTGAATCTATAATGTAAAGGAAAATGCAAATTAAATCCCCTCACAAATTTTACCCTGAAGAATAGATTTCTAATTTTCTTATGCTATACTGTATCTCACTTAAAACACTGCTCCATCTTTTCCAAAGTGATAAGCCACAGCAGTGTTTCATAGCTTTTATCGAAGAGATGATCTGCAGTTCCACAAACTGCAATAAGAAGAGGGGACCTCCAGCTTCAGAGAGATGAGTTGACTGTCGGCACGTTACTGCACTCAGCCTCTAAATGAATAAGCAAAAGCATCCATTCGCTCACTCTGAGCTTTGTTAAAACCTTTAGGATTAAAAGGTCTAGAAAGCTTATTTCTTTGATAAATCATCACACTGACTTGATTCTCCAGTCTGAATGGTGGGACAGACAAAAGAACAGTGAAACAAAAACAAAATAAAAAAGCTTTTAGGCTTAAATGACACCATGTCAACAACAGTAAACATTACAGCACATCTTAGCTTCTATTCAGTGCTTTTGTGCACTAAAAAGAAGCGTTCAATGAACCTGTTTTTATAGAGCAAGCTCCTCTGAAGCCATTAATTGCAGGAAGAAGTCGCTGACGACTCCCCCGTGCACAACCTGCAATTGAAGTTTACAGACACATCACAGATTTCTACAGGAGTCTCAGTGAGGGCGTCTTTTGTGAATCAAAGCTCCTTTTAATGCCACTGGGAGTGAAAGCAGGCATTTACAGGCCCCTAAAAAGGAAGTGAATCACATAATGTGGCTTAGCTGAAATAAAGAAGGAAGTGAGAATTTGATAATTTAAGACATCTATTAGCATTTCGGCTAAGTCAAGTGACCAGGAGGCCTCAGCCAAGGCTAATGACGAGCACATTACTCTACCTTCATTTAACCAACAGAAAAGAGGTGGGACGAGTTGCTTTTGTGTTCTCTAAATACTGTTTCTTCATCCCCTGGGCTTTTAGAACCCTTATCATAAAAATATCCCACTGCACCCACAATCTGTAGATAGCATTCAGCAGTAGGAAACCAAGAGGGACAGCTTAGTGAAAATAAAAACAGAGCGCCGTGCAGAGAGCTGAGCCTCTCAAGAGATAATGGAGACTGCAGATTTATCCAAGCGCGGCACAGAAGCTTGAAATGAAGGGGGGACCAGTGGATGCCTGGGAGCCGCGTCTTTAAGAAACCCACTTACCTGAACATTTATGGAAGCAGTAGACAGCAGCACAATTCACAGACTAATACAGTCCTGCAAACGCAGTTAACAATAGTTGGTCTCAATGGAAAGTTTATATTGTTATTGTGGTGAGTGCTGTTAGCGGAGGAGATTTTTGAAATAGGTGATTTTTATTTAGGCCTGTATCATAGCGTACCTGTTTTAGTTAGAGGGCTGGAAAACAGCTGCTGCAAAAGTTTGTTCTCTGATGTTCTCAGTACCACAACGATGTCTGCTGGAAGAGTGTCCCTGTTCTTCTCCAGAAATCCATTCACATTGTACATTACCTGTCAAGCAGGAGACAGGAAGTACAAATAGACCGTCTTAATTATTAATATTACTCTACTCCACATATTGCTTATATGCTTGAAACTAGAATTATATTTATTTGATATGAATGCATTTTACATAAAAGCAAAGTAAACTAAATAAATGATAGAAATTCTGTTGGTCTCATGTGGCCTTCTCACAAAAATCATTTTAACAACTGAAATCAGCAAATAATTCAAATATTGATGGCTAAATTAGTTTAGTCTCAGGTCATGCATACTGTCATATTGTTAAAACTGTGACACAGAACAGAATCATTAAAATTACAATGTTATCTGACACATTAGCTATAATTTTTTGGACTAATTTTGACCAGTTGCTGATGCATACAGATACATGATAATCAAGCTTCTGTTATTTTTAATGTTATCACAATGGCCTAAATTTAGTCACTGGAAAAAATAAAAAAAAATAAAGGAAAGAACTAAACAACACATTTATATACATTATACATTTTAAAGCAAAACTGTAGTCTTCAGCAAGTGTGATTATTATCTTCCAGTGACAACCCTGAAATTAGACTAACTAACTTAATCTGTGTGCCATTCATTTTTTTTTTGGTCGATCCCAATTTCTAATTTGAGAGCCTTCACTGGCTTATACCCATTACAGGCCAATATCATTGTGCATCCCTAAGAAACATATTTTTTCTTCCAAGATAACTTAAATAAGGAGTGCAGTTAAAGTGGTACTTACTCCTCTTTTAAAACAGTTATCGTGTATAAATGTTAACATAGTTTGACATTACAGCTAAATAATTTCCACTGACCGAGTGACAAGTGTTTTGAAGATCTGACATCCTGTTAACACACTGAGCAATACATAGATTAACAAATAAATGTGATTAAAAAATTAAGTCATTTGATACCTTTCCGGCGTAATGTTGAATCCCAAAACAAAGCTCCACACGTTTAGGAATCCAGAAATATTTGCAGTGTAAATTGTCTTCAAATTTATCTGTTAACAAGATATGAAAAAAAAAGAAGAACAAAAATAAATAAACTAAAAAAACAACAACAAGGCATGACAGGATGTCTTATATATTGCATAAGGTACAGACACAATCACTGACCTCTGGTTTCTGATATGATTCAATTATTATGATTTATATTTGATATAGGCTCATGGTGAGGGTGTATATGCACTTACCCACAAGGGTCTGGTCAGTGGCCTGAGGGAAGCGGCTCTCTTCATCCAGAAGGGAGAGCAGACCCATGGGTTTCTGCAGGAACATGTCCAGGATGGGCCTGTTGTCTTTGTACTCCACCAGGCTGGCATCCACTCCCTCACTCTGGTATTCCATCTAATTAGAACCGGAGAATGTAGAATAAACCAGTTAATGTTTCTCTAAATGACCCAATTAAACTATCTGAGCTGAATATGATTTGTGCATGTGTGTGGGGGGAAAATGAGCTCCTAATCAACAGAACCAAACAGCAGCAGCTGGCTGTGTGTGTCTATGCCTAAAGTTTGCAGCATAATAGAATGAATGAAGAAAACAGAACAGCACCAAACTAACAAATAGAGCCAATTACTTATTTATAATTTATTTCAATGTGCAAATAACCCACACTCACATCATATTATTGCATCTATTTAATTTCAGATCAAAAAGTTGTTTTAAATATATATTTTACTAATAAAGTGGAACCAATGGATCTAAACCGTCCTCATGTTTAAGTCATCAACTCAGAATAATCAGTGTGTACAGCAGTACTGAAGACATCCACACCAAATAAAAAGCCTCTCCACTGAGCATTAGCTTACACCAGGGGAGAAACTTTTCTACAAGCTTGAGGCCACATTTTCAAACACAATCACTGCTGCAATTAAAGTGAAAAAGTAAATGTAGCTCCTGATAACAGCTCTGATCCTGTAGCGTGCTTAAGATGTACATGTGAATGTAAATGACTGAGCAGAGGATATTGTTTGTTCTTATAAGTGAAATATTGCATTGATAACTGCTCTAATTAGTATTTTAAAAGGTAAAACTAAGGTTACCTGTAACCCTCCCTTTGAAAAGAAATGTTAATGCAAACTAAAAGGCATTATGGCAAAGTGGTTCTTGCTTGATTTTATTTCCATTAAGCAAAATAAAGACAAAATTCAGGGTAAACTGCTTGATTAAATCAATTAATTGGCTAATCTGGTGGTACGCAACAGTATAAACAATCCGTTGCTCATCACAGATAAGCAAACAAACAAAATGATCATGCTAAGAGCATCTCTTCCTTGATGGATCAGGAAACACACAAATTATATTAAAATTACTTATTTCCATAACAGTTTTTTTCAATTGCTTTTCTTTTGCTTAATCTAGGACACATTAGTGCGGTATCTCAATTTGTGCATCAGCACAGATCATTAATAATCTCTTCCTGTGAGAAAAACTTACCTGTTCCAGGGCAAATATGTGCTGGTTGAAATAAAACTGGATCTGCTCATTTGCAATGTTGATGCACAATTGTTCAAAGGAGTTTTTCTTGAAGTTTTCAAATCCAAAGATGTCCAGGATTCCTACATTCATGCAGTTCTCTGTAGCACTTCAAAGGAGAAAAGGGGGACAAACAAACTTATTCTTCTATGCAGTGGAGCTAGCAAATCCCCGGCAGCTTAATTGATAAAACTTTAATGATAATCCAAGTTCAACCTAAATACAAATTCTAGTCTGCAAGGCCTAGTCTTGTGAGAAATCATAAACATTGGCTTTAAAAAGTCAGGGCTTCATAAATGGTTTTTATTTCAGTCTCTATTGATTTAACCTCAAGATATTCTCAATATCTGCACAAACAATACACAGTTCAACAGCAGAGCATGAAGATTTCACATCCTGCATTTTATATTCAGTGCTTGGAGCTGATTCTGTCATGATCAGTCATTACCCACCGAATGTAGAGGTGACCTTAAGCATGTGCTCCACCGGTTATTAATGGCAATAAGAAATCAGTACAGATGACTGGAATTCAGACAGGAATCTGGCTTCTGTTCATTTCTGCAAGATGACTCCCTGACAGTCAACGCTCATATTTATGAAGGAATTCTTTTGGATCAATGAAAAGCCTTTTTGCAGTCTCTCTGAAGTCTTTTTAATCATCTGAACATTATTTTCTCTGCACGCAACTCTGTATCAAAAATTTATTAAAACTTTTTTTGCTCTCCTTTTGCTTGTCTTGGGCTTGCCCATTGATATTCTCCTCTGCATGTTTGCATCTACCTCTGCAGACTTCCACAAAGGTCATCTGAGCTTTGCAGAGAGTTGGTGATAAGCGTTCAAGTAAATCAAGAAAGAAACTGTGGACATGCCCACAAATCTTCATAACCAGCAAACACTCACCAGATGCTGACATCAGGTTGCAGCAGCGAGTTGATGCGGTTGACTATCCAGCTGAAGAGGCGTCCGTACAAGGCCTTGGACATGGCATCTCGGACATCAACAGCTTTGTCCACGGTGTTGGTGCGGATGATGGTTTCACCTCTGGTGACCACACACTGAGAGGTCAGCGCCTCCTGGAGCTCCTCTGGGCCGATGCTGAGGAGAGATGCAGCTGAGAAAAAAGCCAAGATAGACAATCAAGAGAAAAACCCCAAACATTTGTCCACAGATGTCTGTGTGTCTGTACATTTCTATGTTCTGTGCATGGAAAACATTTGATTATTTTTATTACTTTTTTATATGTAAGAACATGTCGTTGTTGATTTCATGTCATACACATAAAACTGTTTCATACAAAAGAACCAATTCACAAATTTTTGTCTCAACAAAAAACATATTTCTACTGATGAACTCACAACTACTGGTGCAAAACACAGATGACAGAATATATCAACAACCCAAAACACAAGAAAAAGTAAAAAAAAAATGTCAAGCAGCAAAAAACACACAGACAGAACCATACACAAAAGATGCAACAATATTATTTAAAAAAAATTGCAAAATGTTTCCTGTTTTATAATTGTTATAGAAAATTGTGCCATGTTTTTCTTTTAATCTTTTGTTTACTGAAAACTTCCCGTTTTCTGTTTTGTTTTGTTTCTGAAATGTATTTGTAGCCCCATTGTTTTCTGAAATGTTGTCGTATTGTCTTTATTTGTTTCTTTAAATGTTGTAATGCTTATTCTTTTGTTGTGCTTCCTAAAACACTGTCATTTTTTTTCTTTTGTTGCGTCTCTTTTAATACTCCACAGATAAATTGCGGCACAAACGATTAACTTGACTAAACAAAAAAAACAAAAAAAACAAAAGGACGTTGACACAGACAACACACTAATCTACAGCATCTCACCATTCTCTAGGGCCTCTGAGTTAGGCACTTCACTCTTATCAGTCTGATGTTGGGATGTGATGGCAGTAAATTCAATATTTCCTGTGTTCAAAATGGCTGAAAGAATTCTGTAAACAGAGTTGACCTCCTAAAAAAGAGATTAAAAACACAATTATAAAGGCAAAGGATCTGAACATTTTAGCTGAGTGTTTAGTACCTCTTCTGTAAAGCCAATGTTTCGAAAGCACTCCTGAATTGCGTCAAATTGCTCCTTATACAGTTTCCTTGAGACAATATCTTGCATCACTTTGCATTGCTGGCTGTCAATATACCTGCAGGGGAACATAATAAATGTCAGTGTCATATTTTAATAAAGCAAACAGTGAAACTACAGCACTGTGGTCCTGTTCACACTTGGTATTAACATGGATGTTTGGTGATCCGTCAAAGGTTTAAAAGTGCAAATTCAAACAGGATGAATTGAGTGCCAATCACCTCAGCCACATTTGTAGGTCTAGGTCACATTTGGTCTATGCTACATATGACAACGTTATTCCAACAGTATAAATACAAGTGGGAACCTCTTGTGTCTTTGTTTATGTTCAGCTATCAATGTTTAGGTACATCTGGGAAGGCCTGGATGTTGACCTCACCCAAAATGACTCCGGTCTTTAAAACTACTTTCTTAAAATAACATGGCCAAACTTTACATGGAGCATTGGAGAGAGTGTATTGTTTGGCATTATAAAACATTTACATCACATGGATGTATTAATGGTAGTTAGGTTTACTCCTTTGAAAAGAGGTAATGAACACGTATAAACAGAATCTATGAGCACGTCAGAGTCAAATTGCATGACCAACCTTGGAGGAGTCCCGTCTGGCAGCCTGTAAGTCTTCAGTTTGTCTTGGTGGTAAAGCCCGGCATACATGTAATAAAATATGTGGAAGTTTTTCTCTCCACTGCAGGAAAACAAAGAATCATCAGAAATGCAACTCCAATATGATCAAATGAGTGTGTGTTGCTCACATTGCCTGTTTGATGACCCTTGATTTCTCCAGAAGGTATTCTGATATCTTGGCCCCAATGACTGCTCCAGTTGGTGTAAATTTCATCTCCAGGTACTTGCCGAAGCGGCTGGAGTTGTCATTAATAGCTGTGCAAGCATTTCCGAAGGCTTCAACAAGAGGGTTGACCTGAAGGATTTTCTCCCGGAGAGACCGATTGTTTGCCTGAGAGCAACAGCAAGTCTCTTTGATGAACTCTGGTATAGTTTCAGATTTGGGAGCTGATTCTTTATAGGTCAGCTCTTGTATTCATACATTAATCAATGTGCAAAGGTGAGTATACCTTTCCCAGGAAGGTAAGATGCTGAACTATCAAATGAGCACTTTCTGTTTTTCCTGCCCCACTCTCTCCACTGATGATGATACACTACAGTAAAAACAAGAAAGACAGACACAAAACATTATCTTCAGTTATAAAATCAGATGTCCAGAGAACTGGTGCTTTGATTTTGGTCAAAGTGCACAAAGCAACTACAAACTTCAGCTTCCGCAAGGCAAAATCTACAAACAGTTCAATTTGTTTTAACCTGGTCTTTACAGAATGTCACCATTCCTTGGTAGGCGGCATCTGCAGTAGCAAAGATGTGTGGAGGGTTGTCAGCTCTCTTCACGCCGTGGTACAGCTTAGAGAACTAAGAGACAAAAGCATTCATAAGAAAGTTTTATAGATTTATTTTTTCCCAATTACTGACAGTAGCTTAAGTGATAAACAGTGACTGATCATTTCCACTGGAACTGGGAAAGCTATGAAAATAGTTGCATGGCTGGTTTGTTACCAACCTGTGGAGAGTAGATGCTCAGGTTCTGGAAGGGATTGAGAGCAATGAGGATGTCACCAACGTAGGTGTACACCTGCAGCTCATCATACCTCTTGTGGAGATGGCTTATAATAGTTTCCTGTAGAAAAGAAAAAAGAAAGACGTGCAAACACACGTATATCGAAACAGAAACATTGTGCCTTTGGCCGATCAATGAATGATTATATAAAGACATAAAATCTTACCTCATCTAGAAACTCCAGATTTACCAGATCATCATCAGGACAGCTCTCTATTATGAGGGTTTTACGACTATTGATCCGCTCATGCCTGTGTGAAGTCAAGGAGATGATAATGCCTCTGAAAGCTGTAACATGACACCAAATCAAACAGTAGTTTGATGGCTGAATGTTAGACCCAGTCACTTCCGAAGTCTGAGTAAAGCCCTTTAAAGCTTTCCCAGGGGACGCATCTTCCATTATCACAGGCAGTGATTGCACTTCATCTGTGTTTTGACCTATTACTCTCCAATGAATCCCATGTGGCCAGAGGTCAACACACCGCCAGCTGGCTCCATTAAAACCTCAGGGGAACAGCACAGAGTGTGAGAAAGAGTAAAACAGAGCTGTAACTCTGAGTACCTCTTTTTTATGTACATAAAAATGGAGAGAGTGGGATTTACAATAAACAGCCAGCTTTTTCTATCAAATTCAAATGGCAATTTATTTTTTCATTTTTATCTGATTCCAGAAAACATGTAAAACTCAATTAAAATAAATTAATTCGTCATACTGACAAGTCTGTATATCCGCCTCATAATTTATTCCCCTATCTGATGTTGTTGTACAACAAACAAACAAACCAACAAGCTATACTGTCGCACTGACTGCAAGTCTAATGAACATGCGCGTTATTCTAAACCACCCCAACGCTGTCCTGCTGCCACAAATGCTCACCAAATTATGTACCATTATTTAACTTGTTATATAAGAGTAAACAGCTATAAACTATTCAAACTCTCCTTTAGTAAACAAGGTTTTTAAAAGGAAAAGCCTTTCTCTGATTAAAAGTCTAATTCAGACATTTTTTTAGGCAAAGACAGCAGCAGTTAATATCACTGCGGATGAATACATAGAAGCAATGGAAATTAATTCAAACATCTTAATGTGTTTTTCTTCAAGTCTTTTATCCATCCATCCATCCATTTTCTGCCGCTTATCCGGAGTCAGGTCGCGGGGGCAGCTGCCTAAGCAGGGAAACCCAGACTTCCCTCTCTCCGGCCACATTCACCAGCTCACCCGGAGGGATCCCGAGGCCTTCCCAGGCCAGCCAAGAGATGTAGTCCGTCCAGCGCGTCCTAGGCCTCTTTCTGGTGGGACGTGCCCAGAACGCCTCACCAGGGAGGCGTCCAGGAGGGATCCTAACCAGATGCCCGAGCCACTTCATCTGGCTCCTCTCGATGTGGAGGAGCAGCGGCTCTACTCTGAGCCCCTCCCGGATCACTGAGCTTCTTACCCCATCTCTAAGGGAGAGCCCGGTCACCCTGTGGAGAAAACTCATTTCGGCCTCTTGTACTAGCGATCTTATTCTTTCGGTCACTACCCACAGCTCATGACCATAGGTGAAGGTAGGAAGGTAGAGCGACCGGTAAATCGAGAGCTTTGCCTTTTGGCTCAGCTCCCTCTTCACCACGACAGACCGATGCAGAGTCTGCATCACTGCAGACACCACACCGATCCGCCTGTCGATCTCCCGCTCCATCCTTCCCTCACTCGTGAACAAGACCCCGAGATACGTGAACTCCTCCCCTTGGGGCAGGACCCTATTGCAGACCCGGAGAGAGCACTCCACCCTTTTACGGCTGAGGACCATGGTCTCGGACTTGGAGGTGCTGATTCTCATCCCAGCTGCTTCACACTCGGCTGTGAATCGCTCCTGTGAGAGCTGTAGATCACGGCCTGATGAAGCCAACAGAACCACATCATCCGCAAAGAGCAGAGACCCAATCCTGAGGCCACCGAACAGGATCCCCTCAACACCTCGGCTGCGCCTAGAAATTCTGTCCATAAAGGTTATGAACAGAATCGGTGACAAAGGGCAGCCTTGTCGGAGTCCAACTCGCACTGGAAACGATTCTGATTTACTGCCGGCAATGCGTACCAAGCTCTGACACCGGTCGTCCAGGGACCAGACAGCTCGAACAAGCGAGTCCGGCACTCCATACTCCTGGAGTACCCCCAACAGGAGTCCCCGGGGGACATGGTCGAATACCTTCTCCAAGTCCACAAAGCACATGTAGATTGGTTGGGCAAACTCCCATGCCCCCTCAAAGACCCTGAAGAGGGTGTATAGCTGGTCCACTGTTCCAAGACCGGGACGAAAACCACACTGCTCCTCCTCAATCCGAGGTTCGACTATCCGACGGACCCTCCTCTCCAGCACCCCTGAATAGACCTTACCAGGGAGGCTGAGGAGTATGATCCCCCTGTAGTTGGAGCACACCCTCCGGTCCCCCTTTTTGAAGAGGGGGACCACCACCCCAGTCTGCCAGTCCAGGGGAACTGTCCCTGATGTCCACGCGATGCTGCAGAGGCGTGTCAGCCAAGACAGCCCTACAGCATTCAGAGCCTTAAGGAACTCTGGGCGGACCTCATCCACCCCCGGGGCCTTGCCACCGAGGAGCTTTTTAACCATCTCAGTGACCTCAGCCCCAGAGATAGGAGAGCCAGCACCAGCTACCCCAGACTCTGCTTCCTCATTGGAAGATGTGTTGGTGGGATTGAGAAGGTCTTCGAAGTATTCCTTCCACCGCCTCACAACGTCCCGAGTCGAGGTCAGCAACCCCCCATCCCCACTGTACACAGTGTTGACGGAGCACTGCTTTCCCCTCCTGATCCGCCGGCTGGTGGACCAGAATCTCCTCGAAGCCATCTGGAAGTCATTCTCCATGGCCTCTCCAAACTCCTCCCATGCCCGAGTTTTTGCCTTAGCGACCGCCGAAGCTGCGCTCCGCTTAGCCCGCCGATACCCATCAGCTGCCTCTGGACTCCCACAGGCCAAAAAGGCCCGATAGGACTCCTTCTTCAGCTTGACGGCACCCCTTACTGCCGGTGTCCACCAACGAGTGTGGGGGTTACCGCCACGACAGACGACCTTATGGCCACAGCTGCGGATGGCCGCCTCGACAATAGAGGTACGCAACACAGCCCATTCGGACTCAATGTCCCCCAACCGGCATCCTCCCCCACCATCTGAGCCAACTCACCACCAGGTGGTGATCAGTTGACAGCTCCGCCCCTCTCTTCACCCGAGTGTCCAGACATGCGGCCGCAAGTCCGACGACACGACTACAAAGCCGATCATCGAACTGCGGCCTAGAGTGTCCTGGTGCCAAGTGCACTTGTGGACACTCTTATGTCAGAACAAGGTGTTTGTTATGGACAGTCCATGACAAGAACAGAAGCTCAACAACAAAACATCACTCGGATTTAGATCGGGGGGCCGTTCCTCCCAATCACGCCTCTCCAGGTCTCGCTGTCATTGCCCACGTGAGCATTGAAGTCCCCCAGCAGAATGAGGGAGTCCCTAGAAGGAGTGCTCTCCAACACCCCCTCCAAGGACTCCAAAAAGGGTGGATACTCTGAACTGCTGTTTGGTGCATAAACACAAACAACAGTCAGGACCTGTCCCCCCACCCAAAGGCAGAGGGAGGCTACCCTTTTGTCCACCGGGGTAAACCCCAATGTACAGGCGCCAAGTCGGGGGGCAATAAGCATGCCCACACCTGCTCGGCGCCTCTCACCTGGAGCAACTCCAGAATGGAAGAGGGTCCAGCCCCTCTCAAGGACAGTGGTTCCAGAGCCCAAGCCGTGCGTCAAGGCGAGTCCAACTATATCTAGCCTGAACAGCTCAACCTCAAGCACCAGCTCAGACTCCTTTCCCACCAGAGAGGTGACATTCCACGTCCCTAAAGCTAGCTTTTGCAGCCGAGGATCAGACAGCCAGGGTCCCCGCCTCTGGCAGCCGCCCAGCTCACACTGCACCCGACTCCTGTGGCCCCTCCTGCAGGTGGTGATCCCACTGGAGGAGAGGCCCATGTCACCCTTTCGGGCTGAGCCCGACCGGGCCCCGTGGGCAAAGGCCCGGCCACCAGGTGCTCGCCTCCATGCCTCACCTCCAGGCCTGGCTCCAGAGGGGGGCACCGGTGACCCACGTCCGGGCAAGGGAACCTTGGTCCTTGCTTTCTCATCATCATAGGGGTGATTTGAGCCGCACTTCGTCAGTCTTTTATAATATGTTTAATTAATTTAGTGGGATCACATTGTAAAGCAGGTTTAAAGCATAGGAAGCATTATAATTAAAAGCTGTTTCTCAGTAAAAGTTATGGGAACAGACAAAGCCATAAGAGCACAGCCAATATGTTCCAATAGTTTTCTAAAGATAAAGGTCTGTCTATATGAAGGAAACTGCCAAGGAGAATGTTTTGAAATGAGACTTTACTTGCGACCTGGGTCTGTAAGCAGACAAGGAAAACAGACTGTAGCATCTATTAAGTGATAGTCTGCATAAAATTAGTAATAAATCTCCATCTACTGTAGTACAACCAGTCAAGTATATAATATTGCCATAAATACAAAACAGACATGAAGGTGTTGATAAACCTTTTTATAAAAAATGTACTTTAATATTTTAACCAACTGCTTGATGTGAGCTAAATAAGAAAAAAAGAAAATCATTGATTGCAAATCTGGGGTATGATGATCAAAAATTGCAAATGAGTTGCAATTGCAAGTGATTTTGATTTTGACTTTAAAATTATTAATTTTGTTTTTGTTAACAATCAGCTAAACGCATCATGTACCAGCTTTTTATGTAATGAATCACTAAAGAATCATAAAGTATAACTGCCTAAGAGAGTATTTTCATACATTTAATTAGCAATATTTTCTACATGTTGGTACTTCCTAAGTTTTATCAAAGATTATTCAGTGATTATTCAGGTTATGTTAAGCTACAATATTACCAAAAACTTTGGTACTAGAGGTAATCTGTTTTTTTTCTTTCTTTCTTTCTTTCTTTCTTTCTTTCTTTCTTTCTTTCTTTCTTTCTTTCTTTCTTTCTTTCTAATTTTCAATTAACAAACTGCATTCAAGCATTCAAGCCTGATCGTTACTGTTAATGGGGGTCTGAAAGGCTCAGCATAACACCGCCTTTCTATCATTTCTATTAATGTTATCCAACTTGAAATCATATAAAACTGAATTATTATTGGATTTAATAATGTTTTTGATTATATGAACTGCCCGGTGTACAGAGACTACAGCTTCGCAGGCAGCCCAGGTTTGAATCCCAGCCTGGTGCTCTTTGCTGCATGTCATACCCCTCTGTCACTCTGACCTGCTTCCTCTTTAGCTACTGTCAAATAAAAGCCACAGCAACTCCTACAACAGAATAAATGCTCACTAAAACTAATAAATATCTAAAACTATTTATGAGTTTTTAGCCCATTTATCTTACACTTTTATATATAGATAAATGGACAGAATACTGTATGTAGCAAAATATTAGACAACTTGTAGTCAGACTGGCAAAAGTAATAGAAAATATAAAAATTGTGACCTATGACAGATAAATTTTGGTGCAATCTCTTTGGTTAAAAAAGCTTGCTAATTGTCATGGCAGAAATATTTAAGTTTAACCATGAAGATGCATAGCAAACACAAACCTTACTAAATTTACAGAGAGTACTATTCTCTGAAGCAAACAAAAAGCAACAGTTGTGTCAGTTATCATCGTGGCTTGTGTGGTCACTTGTGAGTAAAAACAAACACACTGAGTTACTGAACTATTGCTCATAAATATAATAGGTCTAAATACTTACAAACTAGTCATGTAGTCCTCTCTATGTAGAAACTAGCTCTTTTCAACACTCTAAACAATATAGCTTATAATATCCTATTCATCAGATGTATCCATAAATTATCCATCATAGGACTAAAAATATTCAAGCTTCAGGTTAGGAACTGTTTCCACCTCTGCCTCTGTTATAATTCTGTATTCTGAATATAGTGAAAGTACAGCAGAGACATATGCCCCATATGTGGTCACTATGAAGTAAATCCTCATCTTCATGTCCCTTTAGAGGAGGAATTGAGACCTCTAGCGTCTTACTCTCTCCTGCTTTGAAGTAAATCACACTATTCCACCTACGGCAGCTACTTTTAAGTTCTTTATGTCTTTCTTATTCCTATCTGCAGTCATTGTTTGCTGATCTGTGGCATGAGAGACTAAACCAGGCGAGCCCAGTTCTCGCCCTACAAGCTCCTAATCCCATTATCCACTTTCACTGTGGACAGGAATTCGGGATCAGGCTCAGGCACCGAGTCTGCAAGCTCTTGGGAGTAAACAGAGCTGGCAAGACATCAAGACTCTCAGTCAAGGGCAGCTTCAGCAAACTTCTTTATAATGAAGATTAAGCATAGCCAAAGTCAGTATTTCTCCAGTAAACAGCAGACCTTTCACTCTGTCATTTGCTGCCACGTGAGTGTCTGGGTAAAGAATTCATAAGACAGATTTAACCTCCTAAAATGTCTCTCTCTAGCCCTCTGTATCTTGTATAATAGTTGCTTGGATGAAGGAGAATAATTGCAACTACTTTATTTTAATAAAAAAAACATTTAAAAAAAACTACAGCTCCTATGTTATTGTATTTTTTAGGAGTAAATCCAGATAATTATTTAAACAACTGGTTTAATTAAGTGAAGTGAGATGAACTGAATTGGATTTATTAATCTAAGGTTAGTCAGCACAATTACTCTTTCTGAATTAGTCACACTCCCCTAGCTTCTCTTTAATCATACTGTATAGTCCATTACTGTGTTTCATCTTCATGTCTGTGCTTGAACCTAAGAAGATAAGACACTGCCCCCTACTGGACAAAAAGAAAACCAGCACTTAATCAATCCTTTCCAGCTGAAAATAAGATCTTAGCACCCACAAGCAGGAATGCAATTCATCATCACAGTTGTGCTATGTCAAGACACTTACTTGGTTTTGGTTTTGCAGCCTACTTCCTGCTCCTCTCGAATAAGAGCTGCTAACTGCTGACGGAGTGCCACATCTTTGCCGTGAGCCTGCTTGATGAAGGGATGCTCCAGCAGATGGGTCACAGACGGACGTGCCTCAAAATCCTTTATAAGACACCTGACAAGCAGAAGATATCACATTTACATTGTTTAACCTTACTATGAGTAACAGAAGAAAATTCAGACACATGATCAGGCCAATCACCTGAGCATTGTAGCTGGTTGATTCGTCTGGACCAGCTCTGAGTGACAGTGACACCAGCAGAGAGCAGCTGGCAAGTGTTGAGGTTACTATCTCTGTCTGAAAGCCACATCGTCACTATCACCATGGCCTCAAGTCTAAACAAGCACTGCTACAGAACAGCAGTAAGTGCTATCTGTGATGTACAGTGTGTGCTACCAGGTGATGTTGCTTTGTGAGATTAGGCTGTAGCCACACTTCAGTCACAGTTTTTCATGCCAATGCTCACCTAAAAACGACTCAATGCCACACTGAAAAACCAAAGTATATACCAGCTTTCTTTTCTGACAGTCTTGACATACTATAAGACAAAATCTACATTATCAAAAGACTTAGACTTGCGATTTGAGTTCAGTGATGCATCTGTCAAGAATCCACATGTGCTGTTCATTTACCTCCTCGGTTAAGGCTTTCAGCCTGTGAATGTGTTTTAGGATTACAACACTGACAACTATAGGCAAATGTAAGATAGGAGAAACACACCAATCCAGTTCCTACCAGCTAATCTCCACTGAAATTCAGTTTCTTTTATCAGTTTGTTCAGCTCGGAGAGTTAATTCCATGAATTCATTATCATCAGGACATTAAGCAGAGGTTGCTGCTATTAGCAGGCCCGTGCTGCCAGGATGCCAAATGGCAGACCACTTTGTCACTGAAGTCAGCTCTTTGGCTGCTCACGTGCAGACACCAGTGATAGATTTATTATTCCCAACCCACAAACGCAGGCCTGACAAGGCTGAAAAGGCTTCACAAACAGCCTGCTAAGCTTGATAACATTGTCCAGCCACCACACACTGAACTCTGGTGGGCTTTGTTTGAGGGAAATTTATGCTGATATAAGATCACACAACCCATTAACCCAGATTACAAAGCTGCTATCCAAAAAGTACCCAATAAAAAAACACTGCTACTGTGTTGTAAAAAGTATAAAAACTAATATCACTACTATTGCTTTTGTGTCTTTACTATCCTGACCAATCAATAACTGAAATTACACTAAAAATCAACAGTCTAACAGCAGCTGGTATGTTTTTTTTTTTTCTAATTCTCTGCTAATACAAACATAAATATTAGCCAGAAACAATGTCTACACAAATAATTCCCCAAACAAATCGAATTTTATTTTCTCATTACAGCTCAGGCTCACACACCTCCCTGGAGGAGATATTAAGGTTGTATATTCCGAATAGCCATTACAAGCCACCCCTGACATTATTAGCTTTGCACAGTGGAGCAAATGATAAGAGATCTGAGCCTCAGATAGAAGTGATAACTTAGGTGAATTAGTCTGTTCTGCTATGGCAGATTTACACAGATGAATGTCAATCTAAAGACAAGAGAGTTGATAGAATCTGGTCATAAACTATCCATTTCTGTCCTCGCCATGTTCACATGGGTATTCCTGCCTGATGCAAGGCATCCCTGATCTTTACTTGAGCTTCCTAAACAGTTCTTACTGCATACATACATGTATTTTAGTTTCATACTGTACCATGGGTAATATGAAAATATGACTTTCATGTCTTTATTTGCACATGGTCCTCACAGAAATAAGGTTTCAGTTCATTTCAGTTGCCTCATTAACCTTAGGGTTGATATATAGAAGCTATTTCTCCCATACGTGTATTTCTATGGAGGTAGGACATCTTTCTACATTAAAATAATCCTAAATCACAGAATTTAAAGATCCTTTTCAATGGGTCTGGTTTGTTAAATGGCATACATATATTCACAATACGGGATATTTAGTTTTACTGAGACATAATTGTTTCTTACCAAAATACTTCATGTTTTAATTAAGACACCACCTGTTTTATGTCACCTGTTTCTTAAGTATAGTCTCTCCCCATGTATATGCAAAAACACAAAAGCTAAAGCTGCATGCCAGCATCCAGAGAGAAGGTGCTACAGTTTATAATATAGATTTTTTTTGTATTTATTAGGTTGATCGGCTCCAGAAAAGTGACTTGATTTATTGTAATTTGACAAACCACAGGGCTGCGATGGAAGTATGTTTCCAACTGTTCCTGTCTAGGTGTGCTTTAAAGCCGTTTCTGAAAACAATCTGCTTTTCTACTAAGCCAGAAGGCTCAAGGATTGGAAAGGTTGACAGGTTAAAGTTAGAGGACACTTACTGACTGATGAAATGGCTGAAACTTCTGCACCACTGATCTGGACTTCGTAATGTGGGTGAGGGATTTCTGAAACAAAACATGAGAAACAGAGATTTCTTAAAACATGATTAAGATTACATGATCATTGCTGTAACATGAAAAGACTTTGAGCATGTCTCCCGAATTATTTGACAAATGATAGCCGTTATGAGGTGTGACCATCAGATTCCTGTAAGTTTCTTGCTCCGAGGACAGACTGGTCTGGGTCTAGGTCTATGGCAGCTACAGAAAAAGTGACAAATGATAACTGCTCCTCTCCTGTCTGGCAGCAAGCATCTGCCATTGGGAGCCAAAAGTTATGGGAGCTAGTTATACCTCTGTCAGCAGCATTTACAGAGGCCATCTGTAATGAGGCCAACACTTTTCAAGTGCACACGATGACAGGAGGCAGGGCTGTATGAGGAGCCAAGGCTGGACAGAGCCTGGCTACAGTCATCTTTACAAGGAGCTGTCAGGCAGACATCTGTAGGCTGAGCTTTTTGTCAC
Source organism: Melanotaenia boesemani (assembly GCF_017639745.1). Classification (NCBI taxonomy): domain Eukaryota; kingdom Metazoa; phylum Chordata; class Actinopteri; order Atheriniformes; family Melanotaeniidae; genus Melanotaenia; species Melanotaenia boesemani. Next base: position 18,177,741 of record NC_055693.1, read on the forward strand.
TGTCAGACTATGTGTGCTACACCTAATGGATCATTCATTTACAGCTTTAATTAGTTCACAAAGCTGTCATGCAGATAGAATGAAAACTGAGGAGTATAAGGGTAGAATATATTCATAGCATTTCATTTTGTTCATGACAAACAAACACTGACATTTTAAACAGCTACAGTATATAACATAACATTTTTTCCTTTCATACAAGAGGGGGATGTTAGGGTACAAAATCTGTCATTTTCCACAGTACCAAGTTAGCAGAGTCTTTGATAAGAATTCACACAGGCAATCCTTTCCAAAGTGCAGATCAAAGCCAGCAACTGACTGTCTCAATGCAACCTCTAGTGTGAGCCTGAAGACATATTCTCGCCTTGATGTTGTACCATACTGCTAATACATTACAAAGTCAGTATAGCAGCACGCTGCTGATAACACTGTCATGTGTGTTCATTGTGCTTAGAAAATTCAGGCCGTTATTTACTCATTTATTTATTTATTCAGTTTCTTTCAGTATCTGTATGAGTGCTGGCTCATATTGTAAACACACATGGCTTATTCAAATGTAGGTCCAGGCAGCGTTTGTTCCGTCAGGCGTTCTTCAGTGTGGATTGAGGCTAAATCAGAAAGGTGTCAACAGCTCATGACAGCTGTAACTAAACCATAAAAAAATGACAAAAAATCAGAATATTGCAACATTTGAATTTGATCATTTGAATATACATAATTTAAAATGTCTACATTTCCCATATTCCACTCCTAAAGAAAGTATTTAAATTAAGCTGTACTTAATTCAGTACTGTCAGTGCTCACTTAGAAAATGCAACAGACCTACAAACAGAGCGAAAAAAATTTACAAAGCATATCTTATTATATTTTTATTTATAGAAATATACATCAAGCTTTTTGACAAGCAAAGTTTTGAAGTCTAATAAATTTATGATAGAATTGTAAATTTTTCGAGTTGATAATTTGATTGGATTTTGTTTTTTTTTAAAAAAATCATAGTTATTTTGTTAATGCAAATACTTATATGCTGTGTTTACAAAGAGATTTTGAATTTTTTTTTTATTAAAATATTTTCTTCAGACATTTCCCTAGACTGTTCATCCATCCATTATCTATACCTCTTTGTCCATTAAGGGTCGCGGGTTCCCTAGACTGATTTGAAGTTAATAAGTGTTGCCAAAGAGTGGCAGTAATGGTTATGTTACAAGTGCTTAGAATTAATTAAGACAAGCAGTTGTCCTACTCAGAAACTAGAGTTCTTAGTTAAAATACAACTACTGTGGTGGACATCCACAAAGTGTAAAAAAAAAAAAGGCTTCTTTTTCAGAAATCACTTTTTAAATGGAAATACCTGGAATAATATAGCATTTCTGGAAAGATGCAGGTCAATCACCTGATTTATTGGTTTGCCGGTCATATAATTTTAATTCTCTACCAGGTAAGATGCGATCAGTAAAGTCAGGCAAAGTAAAAAACAAACACACAACAAGAGCAATTCCTTAATTAATTATTGAGATAGTAAGAAGACACTGCAGCTGGCACTGGTTTCTTAAAGAAGAAAGCCAGTGGCCTTTATATAAGCTTAGACTGAGACAAAGTACAAGTGTGCAAAATAAAGACTTATTCAGCAAATGGACCACACACTTATAATTTCAGCTCATCCATCACAGCAGCTACAGCACCTTCACTTCTTTGAGCATACATGCATGAACAACCAAGTACTACTGCAACATTTATCATGTCCTAGGCGGGTACGTCGCTGATGCTGCAGTCCAGGACACCACAGAGAGCTGCACGATAACTGCATCAAAGGTGAGGATCTTAAAGTCTTTACTCATGATTGGAAAGTCATCCAACCAACCAATCTGACTGAATCAGTGTCTGATGATAAGAAGATGGGGCATTTGGGCGTAGGCTTACTTTATTCTATCCAAACATCTTTCTTTTTACATAAGATGCCAAACTGGCTGATTTCTACAGAAACAATCGGTAAACAAAAGTAACATCAACAGGGCACAGTTTCCATATCATTATACCTCTATGGTAGAAAAATCTGACAGGATTTCTATTGTGATCATCCAGATGTAAAATGTTTCTTTTGTTCTTCTTCTGCTTCTTTTTGGGTGTAAGGGGTTCTAAGTTTAGCAATAACAATTTCTGTGTGTTGGTTGACCCCAAACTTTGTTCAGCTGATACGTTGTACTACTGGGTCGTTTCCCATGACATTTAGTGCTGATATCCACATCATTGATCTCTTGACTTTTCTGCCCGTTTGACTGCGTTTCTCTGCCTGGGCTACTGTCTTGGTAGGAAATTTACTTCTCCCTCAAAATTGTTACACCATAGATGAGCTGTATATTTTTGATAAAGCACCTTGATCAAAGTTCAGATTTTTAATTTACTGAAATGCATACCCATAAGAATAAATACAGTTTTAGATTTCATAGCTTTTACTGTGTATGCTTAATTTCCATAATGTAGCATTTCAAGGTCCATAAATTTATTCTGCATTCTGTTGTGCTTCACAACTTTGTCCTGCATGCACATCAAGCATCGAGATATCAGTGACAGATCTTTTTTTCAGATATGTTATGGACAGAAATAAAGTCTGGAAAAAAAAAACATATTGTTGCTAAAATACGCTATAACTTTGGTTCTTAACTAAAAATATTCTTCCTCGGCTGACATAAGAAAGACTTTTGAACTTTCCAAATTTTCCCCTCAAACTCCTTAGAGCAACACTTTAGTTTCTGACTTTGAAACTTGTGCTTCTGACCTATTTTGATTGGTACATTCATTACACACATTCCTGGAGCTGTTGTTGTCCTGCATCATCCCAGGTTTAAGAAATCCCACTCTTGTTTCCAGGGCATGCCCAGGGCATCATTTGACATCTGTGTTTGGCTTCATAGCACTACGTCGCAAACTAGCAACTGGATATCAGCATACTGGGTGTTTTTGAATGTGTACCTTGGTGCAGTAAGTAAGCTGCCAGAGTAGAAAACTCAAAGTCAAAGCTGAAAGTAAACATCTGCACCTCACAGAGGACTTTTCAGCTTCATTACCTACTTTAAAACATGTATTACAAAAAGAATAAAATAAAAAAGTTGTATAATTTTTTAAGGATGTAATTAAATTTGTTACATTAATTTTTTTTTGGTTTACAGTGTTTACTAGTAGCCTGTGGCCCATCACATAAAAAAAATATAGTAACCCACCAAATGCTGATGATTTCCCTCACCCCTTGTTCCACAGACTTAAAGTTAAGGTTTTTCCATGAGAGCAATCGCTCAGCAGCAGACCAGTCTGGATCTGTCTCCTTAAGCCTCATGATTTCATTAGCTCTTGTTTCCTCTGACAAGCTATCATTTACTTCATCTTCTATCTTGCTTGTTCTGGTCTACGCTCAAACAGAAACACACACTATTTAATATGTGAATAATGTCAACAGGGATCGGGATGAATGAACATGACCGTGGCAGCCTTTGTCAGTTGTCTCTAACCTTTACAACACATTTTACACACACTACTTCGTCTTTACATGGACACTGTGCGGCCGTACAGCATCAAGAACACTGGCTCAAGCAATTAACCTTTCTGCGTATTAAATATGAGAGAACATCTTTGCCTTGAGTGTCTGTAATTAATTTAGCAGTTGATGATTTTACAACTTTGCCCTCTGACATGCTCCATTACCTTCATTCATGGTCACCATAAACATCACATATCTGTCATGCATACTGTAACACACTCAGTTACGTTTAATTATACCAAAGAGAAGAAGATGATGGAAAAACAAGTCACAAACACTCGGCATTCAATTTAAAAATGAATACAACAGTGTTCTACATGACATTTCAACATGTGCACGAAAGGAACGTATGTCATTGAGCATGTGATATTTTTAAAGCACAAACAGACAATGCACCAAGGTGACCGTAATTCATTGAGCTCATCAGCGTCCCCTCTGACAGGCATCAGAGCTTCTCCTACCATTTATAGCCTGCTGTGACGAGAATAATTTCCACCTGTGCAGATCTCCCACGACACAACTAAAAGAGCGACATAACAGCCATTTACTGCCAGCTTCAGGAGTCAAAGAGGTGACAACACTCTGTGTTTATTTGGCCTTTTTCAAAGAAGCCAGTACATCTTTACTTAGACAAGAGAAACTCTCCAACAGCACATACAAGAAAAAGTATGACATGACACTTGTGTGCTTGCTTTGTTTTAGAGAAGAAGACTGATAAAGCTGACGATACAGACAAGATTAACTACATGGCAGTGAAACCTTTAGCCTGGAAACACATTACTGTGTGTGACTGTAAAATATCAGAATGATGAAAATGCTTATTGCATGTTTTAGTGGAAACATGGCTTTCATAAAACATGTACCACCCAAGGACATACCTCAGAAAAGGCTCCTCTAGCAATGGTTTGCGACTTATTAACATGGATAAAAATAAATCTAAAGCTCTGCAATCACCAAAACCTGCGAGATGAATTCCTTTGATTTAAACATAAATCACTTGAACTGCCATTAAAGTCCCAAAGGTGAAACACGTTTCCTTATTTAGAAAGTAATTCATTCAGGAGTCATACAAGCGTTTCTTCCTGATGTGCTGTAGAAATGGGGGAAATATATTTGAGATAAATGACATGTTAACAGAGTCGCTCTAGTGGCTCTACACATTTCCTGCGATTTATATCACAAGTGCAAAAACCTTTAGGGTCCCATTTCAAGGCAAAAGGCCAAAATATATATTTTGAATGGCACAGAGAGGGTGCCATTTAATTTAAAACAAGTCAAAGATTCATGATAAACTGGATGCTAACAAGGAAAATGCACAGGCCCCCTCCTATAAAGACCACACTCTAGAGAAGGAAACATGGCTGCAACTTGACTGAAACCACTCAGGCCTTTCAGTTACTTTTTAAAATAATTTCCCCGAAAACACAACCAGGAGAAGTGTCTAATCATTTTAAAAGGTAATGTAAAAGCCTGAAAGAACTTCCTAAATACATACTCCCATCAGCCAGCTCCTCTCCTCCAATCATTTTACATTCTGGGTGAAATTTGGTGCTGATAAAATGGTGCATTAGCTTGCGTAATTTTTGCCACACAAGGCATGCTCCTCCGTCTAGGCAGGGAGGGGAGAACATTCTGTTAGGGAGGAGGTGACAGCCTCATCTTTCTAAATGTGAATGGAGCTAATCACTAATGCAAATTGCAATCAGAAGGGCATATCTCTACCTAACTGAGAGATAATTGCACGATTGTGGTGATAACAGAAGGTCAATCGCGTGTAGCCACAATGATCATCAGACACACTGTTTCTACAGTGAATTTTTTTTACAGGCTAAATCAGTGTTTATTTCAAACCCAGATTTTTCTTTCTATATACCTATTTTTTATTATAAAAATGTTAACATTATTTAGCTTATAAAGATGCACCAGTAACAAAAAGAACAAATCAACCAACATATTTGTTTGCTTTCTTTGTTTCTTAAATTTTTTGTCATAGTAAAATCAAGCCAGCAATCGTTTACCTTTTCTCAACTGTCTTTTTCATTGTCCTCCTGACAATTGGAAGGATCTCTATTGCATATTAATGCAATTCAACTGCATGCAGTCTGCTTCTCAGGCTGATATTTAAGCATCTTTATGTGAGCTGCCTCCAGCTGTGTGGTAGGAGCACCCTCTACTGGACTCACCGAGGGATCTTGAATAGAGCTTTAACGGGATGCATCTCAGCCAGCGGAGGATCTCCATCTGCCAGCTCGATGGCTGTGATGCCAAGTGACCACACATCACAGCGGGCGTCATATGAGTAGTCATACTGCTGTTCACAGGCTATGACCTGGCAACGTCACACAACAGAGACCATCTGAACAGCTTATTTAGATTGTTGCAGTGTCCAAAAATCTGTTTTTCTCTAAGGCATATTAGGAATCTAATGGTGAGATGAGACTGACTCACTTTATAGCAGCACAAAAAAAACAGAATTATTATAAGCATGAGTCAAATTCTTAAAAAGAAACAGTTGCTTGAAATCATATTAAAAAGCATCACAAAGCTGACTGGTCATTTTTTGTTATTCCACTCACTTACTGCTAAAAATCCTGCAGACTTCATTTAAAGCCCATTTCAGCTATGTGAATTCAGAATCTGTTGGTGTGAGCTCCTATTTCCAGTCAATAATTATAAGTGACATTACATTTTACAGCTGAGTTTATTCTAATTGCCCCTGAGGTCCCTCCCTAACCAACCCAATCACCGCACCTCATTTCTGCCAAACCGTAAGCCGAGGGGCCTCAGACTCCCAGCTATTAACCTTGAGGCAACCTCAAGAGCTGTTCCCGTGGAGGAGAATAGGAGGGGAATACACAATGACACAGAGGATAGTCACACTGAAATAACTGAGGTGCTCTTTTGCTCTCTTTTTGTGTAACACTTAAAGACTGCTCTTTTTTTTTTTAAATTTATTCAGCACTAAAGCTCATGTGTATGTGTGTGTAATCTCTGACCTCAGGAGCCATCCAAAATGGTGTGCCGACTGATGTGTTCCTCCGCAATCGTGCACTGGTCAGTTGAGCTGAAACGCCTGGAGAAAATTGAAGTAAAATTTAGTTTACTCTTTGACTTTTTCTTTATTGGAACCTTGCTATAATGTGCTTCTCATTGCAAATTTCCTTAAACTAAAAGTCATATTTGTAACAGACACTAAATGTTTGAATTAGTCAATAAATCCTGGCATCCAATGTAGAGTGGCAACCTGCCAAGCAGTAATAATAATGGGCTATAATCATTTCAAATTATGTAGGACAGATTTTTATCAGCATGAGTCCACTTCATCCCCATGACACAGAGGACATAAACATGCCCGAGGGTGATTCAAAGTCATTTGCCATAGCAGCTTTCTTTTAATATGCAAAGGATCGAAAAATGCAATTTAAATGAGGAATAATAGCCTCGGGTTAAGTCTACGGTCCATGAAATAAAAAGATGTTATGGTGAGTGGGGCACTAAAGAGTGTACAACACTTAAAATGATTTATCCTGCACTTGTGCTGTATTCACAATTTGTGTATCAGAGATGGACTGTTGACACAAATAAGAAAAATAACTCATTTACCTCATCCCAAAAAAATAAGTTTGCTTTTAAAGGAATAAATTTAGCTAATTACCAAAGTCAACCAGTTTGACTCCCCCATCAGTTGTCAAGAGGATGTTGTTGCCTTTGACATCACGATGAATTATCCGGTTGTTGTGCAAATGCTGGAGACCCTTTTAATTTTGAGGACATACAACACAAGGTGCTATGCATGAATCACAGTCACAGCATTAGTAATTTGTAAAAATTTGCATTGGAGTCATTAAAATTTGAGTAATACAAACTGCATAGTAGAGCCCCCACAGCTCATCACATGTGCTCTTTTCATGTTTGCAACCCACGTCCTCCCTAAAATGAGCTTCTTTGCAGAGGGCTGCCTTACCAAGAGAGCACTGCATAAGATGTATGAGATAACGGGCTCCTGCAGACGCTGGCCGCGCATGAGCAGGCTCTTGACGAGTTCTGTGACAGAGCCGCCATTGCACAGCTGGGAGGGAGACAGAGAAACGCTGGTGACTCGTCAATCACTCAACACGCTAGATTATGATTCATAGGGAGGGCTAGCCCGCCATACAAGTTAGAGAAAGAAACGCAGCATCATCTGTCAGCATGATAGCATCTAAGTACTTAGAGGAGGGTTGCAATGACAAACAGAGCTGTATTTCATTACTACTTGTATAGATTTAAAATATAAAAAAAAAATCCCAGGACAAATAAAAAGTTTAACCTTTCACCTCCTCATTTTAAAATCTTTGTTGTTTTTAGGCACAATTAGCAGTTATTTTTCCTCTATTTCCCTGCCACACTGCTGTTCTTAAAACATGATGATCACTGATATAAATAACTGTTATTTACTCATATTTTGAGTAAACTGAAGTATGCCAAGCAAAATATATTTAAATGTTTCCAGCTAATGCTAAATTTCAACAAAGACTTAGCTAACTCTCTATAGCATCCTTGTTTTTTTAACTTGTGCTGTCCAGCGTTGTAGCAAACGAATGATGGTCTGGCTGCTGTGTTGTGCCGAACAAACAAAAAGAGGAGCTTTATGGGTATAAGCCTCATCTTGATAATCTCTTTTTTTATTATTTCTTATTTGTTTAAATATATTCTTTTATCTTAATTATTTGGTCTTATGGAATTTATGTAATCTTGCTGGACCTGACCAGAGGGGACAGAAAAAAAGGACAGTAATGGAGAGAAGTAAAAAGGAAATTGAAAAAAATAAGTGGAGACAAAGATACAGTAGATAAGGGCAACAACCCTTCAATCCAAGCTAACATCATATAACATCCATTTTTACTTTTGATTTTAAACACCACATATGTGGACTAGTGGTGTATCCAGTTACTATAATGTCAGATACATCATCAGACTGAATTATTTTCTTCAACAAGTCAGTCAGTAAAGGGTTAAACCTGCTATCAGTTTTAGTTTTAGTAGGGTGATAGTAGGGGGTTAGTGTGTAGTATATTGCATCATTTGTGGCATTTATGGCCGTGTGGATACATACAAATGTATCCACATTCAAGGCTACTATAGTATGGTGAAGAGTTTAATTCATCTTTAAGAACAAATTACTCTGCACTGCGGCTCCTTCCTTTCCCCCTGTCTCTTCTGTTGCTCTTTGTTTGAGAGAGTGGATAACAATTTTAAGCGAGTGTTGCGAGTGAAACCCTACATAAACCTCATGAAAACATATTTCTGGCTCTTATAGAGCAAAATCCTGGATTTTGAAATTCCAGCCAGACGCATTTTTTAGCTCTCAAAAAGAGGACATGTCTGGGTAAAAGGAGATGTCTGGTCACCTTAGTTCTAGCTTACACCACAGTTGAGGTAACTGTTGGTAGCAGAAATTATCTTTTGGTATAGCAATCACAGAAAGAAGATAATGAATTCAAATAGGAAACAATAGGCCTGGTCCTTATTTCCTGTCATATCTATGTGGTTACAGTGTCACGTGTTCATACAACACATGACCAAACTTTTAAATGCTGAGGTAAATACATGTGAGGCAAAAGCTCAGTGTCCAAGCTGCTATGAACAATAGATTCCTTTAGTTACAAAGTACAGTACAACTTGTGAGTACTTATATCTAAAAATATGCAGCACTGCACTACATGCTTAGAACACTATACACCAACTTTTGTAAAGACTTTCCTTTTACAAAATGTGCAAAATGATATAATCCTTAAAGTTTTCATCTCAAAATAAAGAAGCTCTAAAGCAACTATACATGTGTTTAGTTGACACAGTGACATTTATTATGACCATTCTTGGAGCCATCATTGCCCTGCAGCATCCCAGAGCTGAGAAACCGAACTTTACGTCTTTGTGTTTCAGTCTGGAGCATCACGACACAGCAGTTCTTAGCTAATGACCCAACAACAGTGTGGAGAGGCCTGCAGGAGATCACTAGCTACAGGAGACACACTGTCCCCACTGCTAAAGTCAACAAAGCCCTGGCAGAAGACCTCAAGAGCTTCTACTGCAGATTTGAGAAGGAGCCCTTCATCTGATCCTCTCCCAACTGCAGCTCCTCCTCCTGCATCTCCTCCACCCACTGACATTGACCCCCCTGGCTCAGCACTCATCTCAGCTCCCTCCCTTTCCAGTCCCCCTGACCCACTTTGAATCAGCAAGGGAGAAGTGACCCAGTTACTCCAGAGACAGAAGACCAGGAAAGCTCCAGGCCCAGATGTCCCTCTTCTGTCTGTGGGCCTGTGCAGATCAGCTGGCTCCTATCCTCACTCAGCTCTTCAACAGATTTCTGGAGCTGAGTGAAGTCCCCTCCTGCTTCAAGCACTCTACCATCATTTGAACGCCTGGTGCTGGGCCACCTAAGGTCCCTCACAGAAAATCTGCGGAACCCTGTGCAGTTCACCTACGGGCCAAACAGGTCAGTGGATGATGCAGGGTTGCATTACATCCTGCAGCACCTGGATCGTCCTGGGACCTATGCATGTATCCTGTTTGTTGGCTTCAACTCTACGTTCAACACTATCATCCCCCACTCCCTCTGCACCAAACTGTCCTAGGTGACTGTGCCACCTGCCCTCTGTAAGTGGAACCTCAGCTTCCTTACTTACAGAAGCCAGCAGGTGAGGCTGGAGCAGTTCACACTCACGAGAGTGACAACGTCTGGCAGCAAAAAATTCCTTGTATGTGTTCATACTTGGCGAAAAAAGCTGACTCTGATTCTGATTTATGGCACCGCGTCACACACCAGCAACTGGATATCAACACACTAGCCATTTTGGATGCATAGCATTGCTGATTCACCGAAGAATCTCCATGGACATTATCAGAGAAAGTGAGGTAAAGAAAAAGTGATATCTGCAATATCGGACTGGCTGTCACTTGCTGGAGAGAGCTCAGAGAAGACACAGGATGTAAGGCGGATGTTAAATTAGCTTTCATTATGGGGGTCAAAATGCAAAGATCTGCTCAGTAGTGCCACTTTAAGGGTTACAAATTTGTTAAGGTTGGGTTACATTTAGGTTTCAGCAACTATACAAACATAAAAATATGTATAGGACTATATATAATATGTAAAGGACTGTACTATTCAGTAATGTGGGTTGTTATTTCAATGAAGAAGTTACCCAACTGCACTTAGATCTCAAAGCACTGGGTGCTGCCCCTTTGAATGCTTCCAGAAGTTATCCAATATAAAAAGGCAGCTTGTTTCAGACAGTGGAAGAATTAAGGTCTGTATGAAATAGTTTTTTTCCAACTAGACGAAGGATATGAAGTTAGAAATAGGTGCTTTAAAACTTTGACATTTCAGTCTTTTCAGATGTGTTACCACTGTCCTGTTGCTGCTTCACATAGATGCAGCCACCTTAACAACAGACCAGTTTGACTGTTTGAATCAAATAGTTTCGCAAACAGAATTGGCATAATTGCTCTTGTCAGATTGATTTAAAAAAAGCAATATTATTAACAGTACAGTAAATATAAGGCTCACAGGAAATCAATAGCTTAGCATAAAGGCTGATGAAACAGCTAGGGGATACTAAATGGTGTGCCAAGTCCTAATGCATGGAGGGAGCACAAAGTGCTATTTTCTTCTTTTAAGAAACATGTTTTGTTTTTTGGTTTTTTTTTTTTTGCTTTTTTAAAATAAAGATTTGAATAAATATGATTTTAAATAAACGTTATTGTATAATTTCATGCATGAAAGTTAATACCAGTTAGAACTGAAGAATACCTTTGAATCAGAGGTGCAATTTATTCTAAAACCAACAAATGAAGGCCAGTAGCACCCTACTTTGATATTTAGAGTTATGTTCCAACATTTGAAAAAATGCAAACAGGAAATAGAGCTCACCTCGAGTACTAGCCAGAGCTGTCCGCCAGATAACTTGTCTGACTTGTAAAACATGCCATAAAACTTCACCACATTAGGGTGGTTGGACAGGGACCTCAAGATGTTGTATTCTGCCTCAATCTCCTCATCAACATCCTTCAAAGAGCATGAACAAACAAGCAAAGTTTTAACACAGCCTTGTAAGAGATGTAGCAACATAGTGACACATACTGAAGTTATACGTGTGCTTACAAATAACAGGCTACTGTTTGTTTTCAGTGAAAACCAGGAAATATGTTTGCTAAAATTAGAAATCTAAAGATGGGGTTATAAACTAGGAACAAAAGGAAAGGATGGGGTGATGTGTTTAACTATTTCTAGAGTACTTTTCCATCAAAGTAAATCTCAGAGGGGTGGAAGATCAACAGTCAGAGAGGCAGAATTTCTCTTCCTGGATGCCTGAGTGATAGTGTCAGCAGTCTAATCAGGGAGAGGAATGGGAGAGGAAGCAGCTTCATCTTTGTGTCCATCAAGGGAGGAGTGTGGTGGATACTGCTGCCTGAATGGGAATTATTTTGCTGACACAATCACAGGCCAAGTCTTGCTGCCACTGCAGGATTAACAGTGTTCTTATCGCACAGACAAATGAACAAATATACAGGAGGGATACAACCAACACAGGCTCTACACTACACTTTCTGCTAAACTTAACATGTCAGGAAAAAATGAAAATGAAACACACTGATAAATGTATTACAGGGAAAAGTACAACTGCATCAAAATAGAAAGGAGAAAAAAAACAACATACTCTGTTTGAATGGCTCAAATGCTGAGGCAAATTGAAGTTATGAACAGGAAAAACATAGCAGTTTTAGTCTTTGCTTCTTTTTTTTTCTGCAACAACTTTTTGATGTCATGAAAAATATGTCAAACATAAATGGTTGTAGGTACACCTGACTAACTCTAACACCAGAAAAAGTTACGTAGTCCATAATATAACAAATATAGAAGTCAACAACAGGCTTCAGAAGCAAAATCAATACGAATAGCTTTGAAACCCCCCCAAAAAAGACTATTTTTGATAGATGAGATCAAACTAATACTTGCCAAACCACACTTTAGGCTGATTTAAAAAGAATAAATTAATTGTACTGAGAAAAAAAAAAATCCCATCTGATTGTGGAGCTGATATATTTTGTTCTGCACCAGAAATTTATCATTTGTACTTTTTGTCTTACAAAACACAGGATATTGTTTGAGCTTTTTTGCCTCAAAAGACTGATCAAAAGAACCAAATGAAAGACATAGTAAGTTGTTTTGGTCCGGCGATGACTGGATTGTGTCATTTTAAGACAGCATATGCAAAGTAAGCCAGGAACCACTGAGTTAAAGTGTGTCTTTATAGATTATACTCTGTAAACAACAAAGCACCAGTTGATGAAATCAAGCAGTAGCTGGCTCTACACCATGTGTGGCTCTTATCCCTCTATCATTATGTTTGTCCAAACATCTTAAGATGACCATCATTATCCTGTCAAACAGAGAATATGATGAAACATTTGCATATCAAAGTATTTGGACTTTGGCTAATGATACTAAACAGCAACATCAAAGGTTTACACATTAACCAGTCTGCCTAAACAAATACTGTATCCACATCCTAAAAAAGCTTTCCATCTTACTTACATTGACCGGGTCCAGCACTTTCACTGCTGCCTGACTCCCATCCTTTTTGCTGGTCACTCTGTAGACTTTTCCATAAGTTCCTTTACCGATGGTCTCCACTATATCCCAGTTACCTGCAGGGTCGCCAAGGTTCTCAAGGCCAATCATGCTGGACTTGTAGGGGTACAGTCCATACAGCGACCTCCTGAAGAATAAACACAGTCTACAACTGACAATGCTTTCTTACACCATGTTAAAATGTTGTGATTGCATAGTTTAAGTCAAGCAAAGGAAAATGTTAATCCCTTTCTAATGCTAATTCTCTGTACTGCAAATACAGAGCTTGCCAACAGAGCCACACAACACTGGACTTCTATACTGTCAATGCAAATCAAGCAAAATGTGCACGCAAAGAGCAACACATATCTTCCCCCAAACCTCTTTGTTAGTGTAATGACCTTATCCACCAGGAGCAGCTCTGTTTTAAAGCTAAATAAATTGTAGCAGAAGCATATTCAACAGCTGCAGGTGGAGGTTGCGGTACTCACATGGCAAGTGTTATTTTCTTCTGACTCATCAGGGCTGAAAAAAGTTACAAGTAAAGAGTCTCTAGAGATCATACTAGAATAACACCGATGGCAACAGCAAGAGGACAGGCAACAAGTAGCGTTTCACACAGACACTGAATTAGTCATCTCCGCAGGGGCATTGTCACTGCCGTGTGCACTAAGAAGCTCAATCTTTTAAAGATCAATTGGATTGGTCAGGGATTAACTGAACTGAAGGGGTGAACTGGAGACACAGTTCCAAACAAGCAGCTTTATGAAATGATCAGGTAATTTCCTTTAAAAGCCATTTATATGATCAGCTATACAGAGAGAATATGATCAAGAGGAATGGGAAAAGATGCATAAATTGTCTTCAAATTAAACATGTGATGTGTCTGGGACTAAAGACTACACACGAGACTAAGGATGCAAAGCATTAAGCGACAAACACCTGACGCCAAATAACATGATGGATTAGGAATCCATGATGCCATGCTGGAATACGTGTTTCCCATTTTTATGATGAGGAATGTTTGTTTTGAATCTTCGTGCTGCTCCCTTTATCATGAACATCTTAATGCATCACAGAGGTTGTGTGACCCTGAGAGACCGACAGGTTTTTTTGATGATCAGCAATTTGATGTGAAAAATGATGTTTAACCCTCACACATGAGGACAGATTTATGAACCTCTGTGAATGAAGAGTGAGCAACAGCATGCAGGTGGATATTAGATAAATAATCTGTGGAGACTCTCAGATAAACAGTACAGAAATAGAGCTGATATCCGTCTCTGTGTCCTTCAAGGTGAAGCAAGCGATAGTCCAGATCACTAGTATGTTATTCAGTGTATGTTTCATCTTCAGACTAACAACCCATCACAGATTGTTTTAAAGTTAATCACCCATCTTAAATCAGCTTTGAATAATGCATCATATACGCCTTAGTACACAACAAGCAACATTTATTACTGCCGTTCTGTTTTGTAGCATACACTTCAGGTGGAATATATAACCAGGCGCCTGCTGCTAACACACCTTCATAAACTTTTGTAACAGATCGCTTGTATACCTCATCCTCATCTCTGATGATACATGAAGTATCTGTCACATATGAAGCTGCAGAGCATACAAGGATGATAACTGTTACTGCTGTACATTCTCTTTTTTTAGCATCTAATGTATATTTCTGTAACATCTATTATTGAACTGTCTGTGAGAAAACTCAAAAAGGCACAAGTAAAACCAGACATTGTTTTACACTCCCAAAGCACAAATTATCTCTTTCCCTTTGGTTTCTAGTCATAAAAACATTTACTTCTGAGTAACATCTACCAGCTGGAGCCATCACACAAATACAAACTATTATAACTGACTTGTATGTTTCTACTCATTATTCAATCAAGACAAAAAAAAATTACATGAAGAAGCTGCAGGTGATACATACCTGCTTCAGCGACAGTGTCTGTTGCTGCTTCACATCAAACTGCTCCAGACTAATTTAGCCATTCTATCTGGATTAATAATTTACTAGTAATCTGTAACCTGATCCACAGTTGTGTTAAATATTCAGGTGGCAGATGTAGCCACTCATAATGGTGGCTGATATGAAGCATCTCAGGTTGCAGGCAGGTAACCAGGAAGTTCATGATAGTTACCAGGTCATGTGACATGTACTTGTCTCCCTGTTCTTTACATATTCAGCTGCCGCATCTTTGCACATTACAACTTTTGATACTTTGACCACATGATCAGTCTAAGACGAGCATCTGTAGAGATCCTAACATCTGTTATAATGAGGATGCTGTGGCTAAAGAATTCCTGTAACTATAACTGACCCTGAGTCTATTTTCCTCTTAAACAATGCACTGTTCTACCTGAGAAACTGCTGCAACTGTATGTTGCTGTTGCACAGAGATCAAAGCCTCGGGGATCTAATAAAGAGGAGAAAAGTTGCATCAGTTGGAAAAAGCTTAAATATATCTGATTTTTTATCCAACAAGAGCACAATTTTAGCACATGCTTCAATGGATTTGATTTCTGTTGTGCCCCTCTTTGAAACTAGAAAAATAATGTTGGAACAAAACTGAAAAATAAATAAAAGAGTCTAAGTTTAACATTATAAGATGATTAAAAGTAAGGACTGTTTCTTTGTGCACATTTTATGTCCTTTTGAGGTCCTCAGAAGTAGAACAATGATTCCACAAGTGTGGGTCAAGGTTCATCTAAAGAGTCAAAATTATTAGCTACATGAAAGAGAAAAAAAGGTCTAACATGGGTTAAATTGTAGACTTTGATCTAACCATCTTCTTGGTTACTTGCCAATTCTTACATTCCTATAAAAAGTATGAAAGCAGTGTAAAAAGGCTGACCTGGTTTTAATCTGTGGACATCTACAACGTGTGAAAAGGGGTCGCAACAAGACTTGTGCTAAGAAGCTCCTTTTTTTTGGAGATTAATAAGAATGGAAAACCATAGACAAAAATTTTACATGTCAGAAACTATCCATTAATAAGGAGTCCCATTTAGGACATTTTTACAGCCAAAAAGTGTAAAAACAACTTAAACATTGCTCTTTGGATGGACAGCCAACTGAAGTTCGGCTTTAGAACTGGACACCACTGGTCCTCCATGGCGGAGCTCTGGTTACCCTTTACTTCCCATACTCTGTGTCAGCATGACTAAAAGATAGAAGATGTATCTGGCTATTCCAAAAGCTGCTTAGTGATATGTAAAATACTATATTATACTATATTCCACATTCATGTATTGTAAAAATTACAAAGAAAATCACTCGTCAAATACTGTTGTATTATAAAGGTTTTATATATTTATATGTTTTATTATAAAGGTTTTATGTTTTTATCCTAACTGCCCCTCATTTTCTTACAAGGCATATGGATTTTATGCGCATAAGTAAAGGTTTGATCTGTTGGGTGACAGCTGCAGATATTATGACAAGCTGCAGAGGATCTTTGTCACAAGAAACTGTGCAAAGTGAAAGTGAGTAATCTTATTTTCTGCTTCCATCAAACTCGTGCAATTCTGCTCTCTCTGATAAACCCTCATGGGAACTCCACTTGGTAAACCTTTGGTAAGTCTGTGGAGAGGGAGCAAGGAAAGAAAAAGAAAAAAAAACTATAATCCCTTTTAAGGGGATATAAAGAGGCTTTGCAGTAAACCTCCACCAGCAACAAGCCTGTCCTAAAGCACTGTATCCTTGTTCTCACCCTGTATGACCTCACATAACCACATACAGATGCTTTTTTTTCTAAAGTATGACTTTAACAGCCAATAAGTCTGACAACTTAAGACATCCTGCTAATTAAGAAAAAAGAAAAAAAGGCACACATCATCATGATCTATTTAAAAAACACGATTAGAAATTAATCTTCATTATTTATTTAAAAACAAACACCAAAGTTGTGCCACTGTGATGTGATGCTGAACAATAACTCCACATGACAGAATTACTGATTCTGTAAATGCAACAAAACTGCATGAGAGGCAATATTCCAACTCCATTCTTCAGTATAAAAAGTCTCAAAGCAAAGACATTTTGAATTGTAGGAATAAAGCATTTTTCAGTCTTGCACCACATTGACTGTGTTGCAGTCCATATCAAATATTAAGAGACTATTGAACTTTTAAGACAATGAAAAATATGTGCAGAGATCCTTAATAATTATATATTTTTAAACCACTAAGCAGAAAGGTTTGTGAGCATGTAGAATTTACTGCAGACTTAAGTAGGGCTCAGTATTTTATCTTAAATTAATAAAAAATAATAATAAAAAGCACATTTAATAAACGCAGCTTTTAAAGAATTTTCCCCATACTGTACGATTTAAAATACTGACTTTTCATTTTTTCTACAGTCAAGTGAAAGGACAATTAATTCAGTGTTTGGGGGGTTTAGCAGTCATCAACCAACTGAAAGATCAGGGATTTAGACATTTTCCCAAGACCAGTTGTGCTACTGCATAAGGCTGTGATCAATTTTCACGTTGTCACCTGGCTTTAAAGATGCTGGTGCACGTCTGAGTTATATAATGAGAAAAACAAGAAATGTAGGAAATTGACATTTTGTTACCTTGCAGGCCAAAGACAGTCTAAGACTTAAAATATGTCCTCGAACTGATGTTTTGAAAGCAATAGCATATATTATCCCCCCCTTTTTTGTGGTGCTTGCAAAACTAGGAAACAAAACAGTATAAAAATCTGAGATTGATAGATTGAATGTGTAGGATTGTGCGTTTTTTTTTTTTTTTTTTTAGCAGGGCAGCATATGAGGTAAGAGGTTTCTTACCTTGACATTGCTGCCTTAGTACCTCCATCTCTAACATCTGCAACACAGAGGGAAGGGTGTCAATCATCAGAGGACCTTTGCACTCTTCCACTAATTTTATATCTGGGTCACCGCTTCATCAAGTTTAATAAAAACCACCGTATGGCTTGGATTAACTGTATGAAAGCTTGACCAGCTTGAAATTCAGCATACCGTCCATGGCAACATATCCGAAGTAGTTTGCTTGGTGAAGGATTTTAATTATTAACAGACACCTGAGTATGTTGTCTCACAGACCGGAAGTGGTTAGCTGACTGATCACTATGACCTTCAACAGTCTTTTAATAGTCTGGTTGTATGGTAAAGCAGTAACCTACCTGCACCGGGAGGGATGGAGGAAACGTCCAGGGATGCCTGCTGGAGGATCGCATGAAGCACCAGCGTCGCCCAGCCTGAAACCTGTTGCTGGGCCTCGGTAGTTTCCATCCAGTTAAAATTTTCCCCACCGGTCTGACTTTGCACGCTACATCATTTTATTTCTTCTGTTTGCCTAATTGGCAGAAAACACAGGCTTTGTGCTGTGACTGGCCATTATTCGAAGGGCCTCCCCTGTTTATGAAGCCCAAACCAATTATCCTGCAAATGCTCAGTCACATGGCAGTGAAAATTCTCTCAGATGAACTTAAGCTTCACGTAGAGAAATAATGAAAGCTTAATGCGCTTCCTCTTGTTTTACCAAACCGGAGCTAACTTTCACTCGTGCATCAGTTTGTTGTACTAGTCAATTTCTCATTATATATATATTTAAAATTTTGTTTTTGTTTAACAGGTGACAGGATTTGTGTGCAGGCCATCTGATGAATTCTTTATTCCCAAATTTGAACGCCAATGAACTGGGACCCCTGGTGGACAGTTACAGGTATTACATCTACCTCATGACAGCCCCAATGCTTCAGCATCTGTAGAATAGTTTTAAAAGACTAAAATTAAACATTTATGGAGTTTGATCAAAAGTTTTTTATATATATATATGTCTTTAAAAAAAACTATCTACTCTCACAAGTATTTATGTCAAACACAATTATACCTTTTAAAAAATAATGAATGTGCAAACACAAAATTATGGCCCTTTTTGTGAAAGCAGTAATTTTCTGAGCAGTATTTATGCATTAAACAACAATAAACAAACAACAAAGGAGACACATCAATGTGCTTATATTTTATTCACATATTTTACATTTTGCATTAAATGTCCAAGTCATAGTTCCTGGTCAAACTCAAAGTTTGAGTCAGCACCTACAGTAATGTACTGTATTCTCTTTTCATTCATACAGGAGAACACACAGAAGCTTTCAGTTACAATTTACACCCATTACTCATTGGCTATTTTGTTGCAGTCATTTACAAAGTGGGTAATGCAAAAATGAAGAAAAGGAGAAACCTAGTAAACAGAAAAGCAGCATGCATGAAGTCAAAAGGAAGTGCTGACTTGCTCTTTGAGAATTCCACAATGCAGCACGATGTGGCCCAGCATTTCAAACCAGACAGCAGGGATATATCAGCTGTACGCTGTTTTATTACTCTGAGAAGTTAATCTTTGCAGGCACGACTGAAAGAAAATTTCCCTCTTCCAGAAATAAAGATGATAATCAGAAAATCAAGTAGTTAAGACACTTAAATAATGGTTGCTTAAAGTATGTCATGCACAGTGTACAACGGATACTCAAGTATGATAATCCGGAAATGTCGGAATGCAACTATAATTCACAACTAGACGATGCACGAGTAAGAGATATTCATAATAAATTAAATTGTACTGCAGTTATGATTTGATAAAAGGACGAAGGGAAAAAAAACTTTACTGACAGAACAGAGATCAATGATTGGGAGTGGCATCTCTTCTCAAAACCAACTTGTTACACTGAGTATCACACCTGACAGAATAATCTGACAAACCTGAAGTAATGCATTTGCTCTCACTAGCACTCACTTTGTCAATGCAGCAGGACACCCAGTCTGCGCAGTGACATTTCACTAAAAAAAATAAAATAAAGGTATTTGTGGATTCGGGACAATGACGCTACTATTCAAAGACAGCATGTAGCTGTCTTAAAGATACCATTAAAGTTTTTTCTTTATAACCAACCAAAAGCAAAAAGCTCAGAAAACACGGGACTATGAAATCTTTTGTGGGTGCAACCACAATACCTTCTTATATATTAAAGTGAGTCTGAGTCAACATTCCCAGCCATCCACTGTAAACTCAAAGCACAACCTTAGAAAAAACAAACAAAAAAATCCCCACAAAAAGTTAAAATTACTCACTTAGAACTATGAGCAGCAGCATTTATTTAAACATCTAAAATGTATTTTAAACAGCAAAAACAAAAGAAAAGAATTCCTGAGGATGGATTGCAACTAGACCCAAAAAGAGATATTTTGCTTGTTGGCAAAAGAAAAAAAATCTCTAGTGTGTCAACGGGTGGATACGTCCTGCCTACCATCACATGTCAGCAGACAATGAGTGGAGATTGCAATAACATCGCTACACTCATCAGGAGCTTGAAACTCATGCCAGCACAGCAGAGCACATTTTGATAAATAAAAGGGATATGCATTAACATCATAAATGTTGCAAAAAGTCATCAAACTCTGCAGGGATCTTTAGCGCTTCACATATATAAATTTATGTTTTTTTTTTTTTTTTTTTTTTGTTTGTTTTTTTTTTTTTTTTTTTTTTTTTTTAACCCAATAAATAAGGCAGGCTTTTTTAGCCTGCTCCAGGCCAACTGACTTTCTGGGAGGAGTTGTCATTTTTATTTATATATATATATGTATTTACTTTAACTTCATCAAATTCATTTTTTTTTTTTTTTTTGAAAACCACTCAATCACTTGAACACACACACACACACACACACACACACACACACACACACACACACCTGTTAATCTTTTAAGCATGACTGTACACCAAACTTCACATTAACCAAAGCTGTGGCAAAAGTATTCTCACCAGATGTTTGTGCTTATCATGTTAAAAGTTCCCAATTATTTTGATAAAGGCAGACACAAGCCAGGAAATTAAAAAAGAAAAAGAAATCTTCATTTTGGACTGTGTGCTTTTGTTATGTTATTTTTAGTGGGCTTTGGAAGATCTTAGAGTCCATTATAGTGAGGCCCCCAACGCTTGTTGATGTGATCAAAGGTGTGAGAAACCCACTGTTGCTCCAACACTCGATACCTCTCTTCACATAAGAAGAGAGGCTTGCCTCGGCTGGAGAAGAGGACAGAGGAAAAAAAAAGTGAGAGCAGCACCCGATTTTAAGACTACATTTATACTTAAACACTTTGTTCTAATATGAGTTTTTCATGAAAATACACAATTTGTTTATTTCTCTTTGGGAGTGACAAGGATGGAAAGGATTAGGATGTTTGGTGTTGTGGAGAGAAGCCAAGGATAGTGAATATATCAGAAGAAAGATGCTGAGGTTGGAACTACCAGGCAAGAGGCCTATAGCAAAACCAAAGTGGAGATTTATGGATGTAGAGAAAGAGGACATGAAGTTAGTCCATGTAAGAGAAGAGGATACAGAAGATAGGGTTAGATGGAGGCAGATGATTTGCTGTGGCGACCCCTGAAGGGAACACCAGAAAAAGGAAATATTTGTTTTGTAATACTAGAAAATCATAATTTCTTCTTTAAACAAATATTAACTTTAAAATGACATAACATACAAATAGAAATTTTTGTGAAACATTATAATGTCATAACTCTATATTCTTATAACGCATAAAAATGATGAACAAGAAGTGGTGGATGTGATTAGTATACTGTATAGGACTAGTGTACTATATTGTCATAAAAATAAAGTTTTTGTTTTTTTGTGTATGTGTCATCATGAAGAAAACCAGCATGAAAGTCCCTTTTTATAATTTAAAAAAAGCCTTGTCTCAGCATTTTACTCTACAAGTCATTTTGTTTTTCTAGGGTGGTAGCAATGTGCTGCTGTAGCTACCAACATGATCCCAAAACCTAAAAAGCTTTCAACAAATGAAAAGGCTTCCTTTAAAGTACAAACATGTTTAAAATATTTAAATATGTTAATATAGAGCTCATTGTGTAATATGTATGCTTCATGACTGCGCTTCATGTAAACATACCGTAAATCGCGATCCTCTTCTCCGTGAGCATCGAGGTAAACGGAGCCCCATAGACAGAAACGATGTCCACGAATGATGATGATGACTGATGCATTTATCAGTAGAAATATGCCTGTAGCTGCACCGCAGTGTTGGGAGTGCTACAAAAAGACAAGCAACAAATAAGCTTTGAAAAAAAAAAAAATAACAGACACTTTGTAAAGGCAGCTTGAATATAAATGCCATTTTGTCAACATTTAAAAAAAATTCCCATGAAACAGCAAACTGAGCGCTACTTGTTTAAGTAATGTAAGTGATTCTTGTGAAAACTGAGGCTACAGAGAATGTTGCCCTCTTAGCTCTGATTAAACTGGCCTGAGCTTGGCACCACCCACCATTTGTTGTCAGAACAGAGAATCAGATTTCATGGACACTTTAAAGGAGCAATAAGTGGAAAGTCATAATTTTTAGATTGAAGGGATTAAAAAATCGTTATGTGAAGAACTAGAGGTGTAATTTAATCTGGAATATAGCATGAAGTCACACACGTCTCTGTGTTGATCTCCAGCCCAGTGTTTATCAACCAGTCCGGCAGCATGTTCACGTGAATCGCCACCGCCTCCTCTCTGAGCCCTCCCTTCCTATAAAAGGCCGGAGCAGACGAGCAATGACAGCTCATATTTTCAAAGCGGAATGAAACTTTCATCTGCAGACGACCAGGATCAGACATTTCCCAAAAAAAAAACTATGGTCAATGGCTAGAAGTTATCTAATAAAGAAAAGGATATAGCCCCGACTAATATTGGTCTGGCATTTTCAAAGTGGAGAACACTGCGAGAGCTAAAGAGGCTAAAATTGACTCAGAGCTAGCGCTTCTCTTGGACAGATAAGTAACAACATAAATGTTAAAAGTTACTTTGAAATGTTTTACAAAATGGTGATAATATTTTGCTCAGTGCGTTTGTCTTTGCACAGTCGTTCATAGACGAGGCGAGTTGGGGATGGGGGAACAGGTAGAGGAAGGTGTGGCTTATGACACGCTTTGTTTTGGTCTACAGGCAGTGCACAACAGGAAACCTTGCAGTGAAAAGATTTTGCTTTTTGCCACTTTAAAGATTATTAAGAATATAGCAATGCTTTAGTAACTTTGAGAAACTTACCAAAACACATTCACAGACACCCTGCTGCTTGCAGCATACACCTTTGAGACAGACGAAAGCGCCACAAACGAGGCAGAGTGCAGGGTCTTTTGGCACCTTTTTGCAGGCTGTGCAGGCCTTTCTGTGATAGTACTGGAAGATGATATTGTAGTTGTCAGGTAGCTTAAGAAGGCGGGGGGCTACCCACTGAGGATCTTGAACCAGCAAGGTCTACAGAGGATCACAGAGAGGGAAACATGTAAAAGAATGGCTTTTCAGTGACTGCACAATCACTGGGCTGTAGCAAGGAATTAATTTTGCTCTGTCTTCTTTAAATGCAGACTCTAGCAAGATGGTATGGTTGATTTACTGTAGTTCTGCATGAATTTTTAGGAACTTATTCAGCTTTCAAAGAGTAAATCAAGACAGTATCTTTGTATTAGTTGTTATAGTGTCCTTCACTGAGATAATAATAAAAAATCTCCTGTGTTAAAGATTCTGTCAGTTTGATTTAAAGTGATATACAAGATACCTCATGTTTTCACCAAATGATGTACAACAAAGATTACTGCAGAACTAAACAATGGAAGCATATGATGTGTGGTCAGCTGTGGAGTTACTTTTTAAAAAACAGGAGAACCACAGATGCTTCAGACCTCGTCAACCCAGGCAGAACTAAATTCAGTGTGTCTAAAGCACTTTACATGCTCGAATCACTCTTATGCATTAAACTTTCTTTCTCTCTATTTCTCCATAACAAAAATTCCTAAACATACCAGTGATTGCTCAGCATGCATCTGAGAAAGCCCTGTGACCTCAGTGCACCACTGTGTCACCAGGTCAAAGGCGCTGATGGGCCACTCCAGACATGAGGCACTGTGCACGGTGTTGGAAGGTTGCAGGGCTGAGGGTAGTAGCCCTAAGCACACAGATAAGGATGAAAACTCCTCTTCTTCCTGTGAGATAACAAATAATATTAATAATAAAAAAACTACTTAGTGAACTCACTCTTTGAAGTCACCAACAGCTGGAAATGACAGTAATATCTGGGCCATCTCAGCATTAATCTCTCCAAATAAAATTTAATGTAATTATGAGAAATCAAAGAATGATGTGGACATTCTTGTTGCAAGGATACAGAGGTAGTGATACTCATGATACAACATACCAGGCAGCCAGTTAGGTTTTCTCCATAGAGGTGATGCTGTAGAAGGCAGGAGAGGCGAAGGAAGGGCAGGGAGAACTGCTGGAGGCTGAACTCAATAGACTGTGGGGACCACACACTGGAGCTGAGCTGGAGAGGAAAACAGCAGCAATACCTGATCAATAACCAATTAGCAGCTCACTGATAATAAAATGATATATACCTCCTCTGGAGATCAGTAGAGATATTAGATCATTGTCTCTCTGGGTAATGATCAATTTATAGTTAAAGAGAAAATGAACAAGAGTCAAGCAGAAAAGGAGGCTGAAAGAAGAGAGAATATGATCCTTTCAGCAGTTAAGGTCTGCAGGGATAACAATCATCTAAGTGGCTCACCATTGTAGTTTCTTCAGCATTCACCTTGTAAACACTCTTGTCCTTTGAGAGTTCACTGATGACATGACTGAGCAGAGCTTCAAAACACTTCTCTGAATTTGCAGAATTCTGTGGCAGAAAATAAAAAACAAAACTTTATTAAGTTCATAAGACAACACCGAAAAGACAAAGATTTTAACTTCACTACAACCATCTCTGAAAGTTTAAGAACAACTACCAGATACAGCAGAACATAAATCCATTCACTTTGCAGTAGTTTGTCCATGTTCTTACAGGTTCTTACAGTTCTTCCACTACTTATATAAAGAAGTAAGTGTTACATAAACTTTAGCTAATAAAGACATTGATCATTATAGATTATTCTGTATTTTTCAAATGTATATTTGTTGAAAATGCTTCACTTGAATTACAACAGTCCTCCCAGGTATAACAAGAACTACGCTACAGAATGGCTTATGTAGAATAAAAACACAGCAATTATTTAGTGTAATATCTGATAAGCAAAAGAGACATTACTGTGTGTTCTGGTAGAAATTTTACAGACTTGTGCAGTATTTTATACAGAGAAAAGGCTAAAAGCATTTATCAAGCTGAGTGGAGTAGAATATAAAACAGCAGCCTTATCTCGTCTGGTGTCCTTTGTCATAGATTTATAGGGGGGGATTTAAAGTCTACAGATTTCCTTCCTCTGGGCTCTGATCTTTCTTCAGACTGCATCATTTTCAGTTTAATTACAATAGCATTCAACCAGATATAGATGCTGTTCATAATGTGGCTTTAAAATCCATATTAAGGGCAGCTTGTGAGCACTTCTGTATGTGATAGTGCAACACAAAGCGACTAATTCACACTTCCATTACTGATGGGAACGTCTCAAACAGGAAGCTTTTAGCTGTTTGTCTTTTGCTGTTAAAGCCAGACACTTACTAATACAATCGTAGCAGTTTGTGACAGATGGCCAATTAATGCAACACTCTCCAACGATAACACATTTCCAGATAATGAAGATTGATACTGTCAACTGTGGAAGTTGTACAAATGTTCTACACTGTGCTGTAAGCTGATTGTTCAGGATGGGACAAAAAGCAAAAAAAAAAAAAAAAAAAAAACTAAAAAATATACTGTAGATACAAGCACAAGTACATTAGTGTGTAAGCTCTGTGGCTTATGTTATGTGAGTTCACTTTACCTTTTTAAGGGCTCCAGAGGTGACCCAAGCCTGCCTTTCCTCTGAGCTGAACTTTGTTGACAGCGCTGCCAAAGCCTGAGTGAACTGCAGGTTATACAACATCTTGACCACACAGGTAAAGTGCTCTGAGTGAAGACAGAAGGTTATGCCATGAGTATGAGCCATGTTTACAGTTATAATTATCTTTTAATTCAGAATAAAAATTAAATCCTTTTTAAAAAAAGAATTAAAATGACCTTGTAAACACCTAATTCTGAATGAAAATGGCCATTCCGAATTAAACTTAGAAGTGGCTGGTTTATAGGGATTTCAAATCCAAATTGAATAATTCCGTGACCATGTTTCATTCCGCTTTAAATTAATTCAGGTCATTCTGCGCACGCTTGTTCCCTTGTCCTGTCACAATGATGGAACGGTAGTCTGTCTTTCTTCTTCTCCTCAGCTGACAAAAGTGAAGTAGTATGCCAGTGCTGAGCTGCTGCTTTAAAACTATTATTAAAATCAAAGTGAAAATGGTTCTTTTTATGTGGTCTTCCAAGTTGCAGCCGAAAAGAAAAGAAGCAGGAACTGAGTTTGTTTTCTTCCAGTGGACATAGATATGTCACGTCGCCTGTCCAATCAGAACCCTCCCCAACCTCCAGATCTTAAGCAGAATTGAATAAAGGCGATTAAACGCGTTTTCCATGTAAACCTCAATTCGGAATTAGTATTTTCATGTAAACGCGAAGGAGAATACTTTTATTATTTCATTCTGAATAATTAAAAAACATCATGTAACTGTGGTCGTTGTGAATTCCAGATTTTCTGGTATCAAAAATGTCTGCTGAGGGAAAGCAGCTATTTACAGTGTTTGGTCCCTCAGTTTAGCATCAAGTGCCTCAGTGAACTGTGTTCACGACAATTAATAGAGCTTTTCAGCTGGAAAATGCAGCCTAAGAGATATTAAGGTTGAGAGCAAAAGGTGTAATTTGTTTTCTTTTACAGCACAAAAGTCACTGACAGTTTCTATTCTGTTCTTTAGAAATTGTCACTACACAGAAAAAAGTCTGTCAAAAAGTGGGCCATCCCATTGAAAAGATTACATGTAAAAAAAAAATTACATTTGGGACAGATGCTGACAAAACACTTTCTGTAGGGAAGCCCAGCTATGGTTTATGTCCTAGTTTATTACTCATATTGATTCAAGTGCATAAGTCACTAAGTCAAATCTTTAAAATTAACTGGTCTTCACTTAAAGTTTTTATCTATAAAACATTAAAGCATTTTACCCTTTTAGACCACACCTTAGACTGCTTAACAAAGGCCATATGGATATCAGCTAACAGGACTTTCCTCAAAAATATAGATTTTACATGTTCCAAAAATACTAAATGTTCCTGCTAGCAATCCATCTTCAATGAAATGATCTTCTAGCCAGGCCTTCAGGAAAGATAATACGCACAGGAAGGAGGTCCAGGCCTCCCATCATCAGGGTTGTGTCTTTCTGATTTTCACAGCCAAAATACCAACAGGAGCAAAGATAAGACAAGAGGAATATATCTTCCCAGCACTCAACCTGGCCACTGAGAAGGCCCTTGCTCTGTGGTGGGGTCATGATGTTGTGAGAGTAACTGTACCTTTACGCAGCGGCTGTGGCATAGTTAGCACGAAGATAATGAGGAGGGAAGGGACATCTCGAAACAGCATGGGGACCTCAGGTCTCTCTTCATCAAAGTCACTGTGAAAAAAAACAGAGCTCTTCAACATACAGTATTGTACTGTATATATTCAGTGGCTGTGCAAAATCTTAGGAGACTAACTAATTTATATAGTAAAATTAAAATAATTAATAAAAATCTCTGTCTTTGGAAGACATTAAACCACTATTATAAATAAGGCAAGCATTGACAACACTATTCTTACTGTACACAGACATGCACCAAAATATTTTAATATATTGCCAAGGGAAAAAGTCTGGCTTTTAACTTGCTCTGTGTGCACATGTGCAAATAAAAAATCCACCTATGGTTCAAGGTTCTGTAGAATTATGGTCACATCTATTCTTGCTTTTGAGAATAATTGACAATGAAAACCATTTAATTTGTCAGATTTACTGCTATTTTATAGCAAATGGAGGCATTTTTTCCTAAATTTTTACCTACTAAGTGACTGGACTATAGCTTAGTATGTCTACTAAGGGGTTTTATACTCCCTTTAACAAAAATGTAATCATGCCTTTTGCACAAAAATATAAAATCTGTTTATACATAGACATTTCTTTGCCCTTTTAGTGTCAATGGGGCAAGATAAAAAGATTTTTTTTTTTTGTTTGTTTTTTTGAGAGTGTTGTAATTTTCTTTCTGCCTGCTGCAGGGACTACAGATGGAAATTAGCTTGAATGCTATAAACTGGTGCAGGGCATCTTCAACTTGTGTATAATGTTTTTTTATGTGGTCCCTGACAAATAAACAAACAAAAGATAATAATTTAATAAAAGAATATGCTGCACAAGCACAGCAAAAGGTTGAATCAACAGTCCACCACTTTAATTTTAAAATTTCATTCATGCTAAGTGCACAAGAATAAATAATTATCCACAAGTGTATTTTAAGAAGTTAATACTTTAAATTTGTTCTTGTATGTTAAACTATACACACTAATTTAAATGACAAACCTGATAAGAATGTTGAAAACAGCTATTGAGAGAAGAAAGGCTAACCATCACTTACAGTATGTTAACACTTATTACCAAGGCAGCGAAGAATGTTTGGCCTGAATGTGGGACATAACTGAGCCATAAGTGCCAAAATCTTAGCCCATCACAGCTGCTACTGAAAGGCACGGTACAACCTGGACAGGTCACTAGTCCATTATAACACAAAGAGACAACCACTCATGGTTACACCGTTTCCAAGGGAGAATCTAGAGACAACAATCAATCTAACAAGTATATTTTAGGCTGTAGGAGGAAGTCGGAGTACCCAGAGAGAAGCTACATATGCATGGAAAGAACATGCAAACTCTACAAAGCAAACAGCAATCAGTTCACCATAAATACAAATCAAGCAGTGTTACTTAAAGTACATCAAAAAAGGACATTTAAATGAAGGATAGCAAAGGTTTTGCAGTGTCTGTCATTTCAAATTTACTCAACTAATGCCATAGCCTGAAATGGCCCACTCCTTCTATCCTCTAACATCCCTAATGCATCCCTGGTTACGTATTCGTATTGTGTGCTATCTCCATTTACATGTCTTTTGTTCTGTTGATGTCCTCGTCTCCATTTTATACTCAAGAGGCTTCAGGGCTTTTGAACAAGAGGAGCTGCTCTTAAAGAATAATACTTTCCATTAACAAACCACTTACCACTTAATTCTTCTGTGCACTGGAAAGAAACCTTAGGGGAAAGAGCTTTCAACCCTGCATGGTGTTTTTAGTTGTACACTATAAAATGCTGCTATATTCATCTGTAAAATCTCAGATAAGGTATAAGCTGAGATATTTCATCTATGTAAAAACACCTCCATGTCCCATAAACTAGACTAGATCCGGTCGACCGCCTGAAGGCGTCGATGACACTGCTCCCTCCTGAAAACCTTGCAAAGTATTTTTAAACAGCAAATAGGCCCAATGAGAATACTATATACCTACGAGCACTTTAATAGTAACAGGTGTAAAAGCTGTCCAATGCAACACTAACAGGGAGGAAAGGTTCTTTAAGCTCATGATGCTTTGTTAGGTTACAAAAGTACAGTGTTTTTTTTTTGGGGGGGGTATTTACAATGTTAATTTAGGTCATCATTCAAGATATTCAAACATATTAGTGTATAAATATGGTGTTCTTAAATATATAGTAGTTATTCAAAAAGAAAAGCCAGCTTCAGTGTGAAAGCTCCTTTTCTGTATCTTGTTAAATACAGGTTTCTGTTGAAGCTAAGAGGACAGCTGGGAGCTGAGACATTGTGCTGGTGTGGTACTGTTTTTCTCAGTACAGTGAATTTGACAGGGTCGTTTCACTCTCTGCGGAGTGCCCGGTAATTTGCCAGATGCAGCAATTATTGGTATCTATGGAAACCATGCACGGTCCCCTCTTTCTGTTTTTAGCTCCTCTTTGTGTGGAGGAAAAACCATTGGGGGCAGGAGGAAATGGTGGCGTTTAGAGACAGGACAAAGTGGCACTCTGACTGTTGCTGTTAATGTGAGGGGGAAATAGTGTGAGGCATAGTAGAGACAATAAAATATGAGTGATGTATGTACAGATTTATAGATTTATTAGTATTGAAGGTACTTAAAGTAGAAAGTCACTCACTCCGACTCATTATTTTGCGTAACCTGAGTCAACTTCGTCCATGGGTTGTAGGCTGAATCGATGCTGTAAAGACGCATGTGCATGGCCAACACATGGAAAAGCTGATCTGAAAGAAGCAACAACAAAATGTCTCATTATTACCCTCTAAATGGCTGTAAAAGGAACAAAACAAGTGTTAAATGGAGCATCTTCTGTCACAGCAGCAAACAATGTAGATCAAATGATGAAAGCCCTTGAAGTGACTGCAGGCTAATGCTTGGCTCAGATAAAACCAGGCCAGGCCAGATGGATTCATGACTGAGCCTGATAGCCTTGAGCGACTCTTTGGTAAGGCTACACCTGTTCATTGTAAAACTAATGGAACATGAAGAGAGCCCCCTTTACACACACAACCTCCCGTTAACATACAAGCTACTAACAGGAGGACACATTGAAACGTAAATTATTTTCCTCTGGAACAGACCTGTTTCAAGTTTAAAATTGATCACATTCTGGTTTGGGACAAAGAGCAGAAAACTGTCCGTTTGTTCTTAGATATTAAGTAACAGCAAGTAGTCCCGTTTAAGTTAGAAATTAAAAACTATATAAAAGCTTTAAAAATAAAATACAACAGATGAACCACATTTGAAATCAGAGTAATTTTATCTTAGTTTCTTGTTATGTAAATGCAACACCTTATGTACAACTTTTCTAGTTCACAAAAATAATCCTATTTGATTTAGCTTTGTAGTGAATTATGATGCTGTAATCCAACAAAGTGCTTTAAATAATCAGCTCTTCAATTTGACCTGTATGTGAATTATCAATACTTGGAGCAACATTGCCCTCCAGTGTTAAATAAAAAAAAAACATTCAGCAAAGAGAAAGTGACATGTCTGTCATTCTCTGGTTGCATCCCATTTGTCTTCACTGCAGCTTGTTTCCTTTCTGCCATCACCCCCGCCCCTCCCCATTTACCATGAGTAACCTGAGACAGGCATAAAAGGAGGGAGAAAGTGCTTGAGAAATTAGGGTGAGGTGAATGAAATCGTGGCTGTCATTCCCAATGTGTTCAAAATACATACATGTGAATGCATATTCCTGTTTTCAAACCAAGGCATATTTAAATTAGTCAGGTCTAGTCAAGTTATAACAAAAAGGTCTGTTTTCTTGTATGATAAAAACAAATAATTAAGAGGAGATTTTTTTTGGATGATGAATGTTGTGGCAGGTGACCACACTTTCTAAAAGATTTCCATCAGTTTTATCTGACAAAGTTGCTACACATCAGTAAATCAGTAACAATACGGTGTGTTACTTACTCTCAGAAAAAAAGGAGGAATTTCAGTAGGAATGTTAGTAGCTTATAAGAAAAACAAGGATATTTTCTCTGTTGGAAATGTATTATGTATAAATGCCAGAAGATACAGTCTGGCATGATGAGTCAACAAATAACTGAACTCAGGATGACTTGTTGGATTTATAAAAGGCAACACTGACAGTCTTTAATTATTCAGTTATCTACTTTTTGCATGGGACTTTAACACAATTGTCATACATGTTCACAAGTGCATTTTGGTCTACGCTCATGTCTGCATATACTGCCCTAGCCAATTAAAAAAGGTAACGCTCAGGGTTGCTTCAGTTGGTCACATCAAGGACTGGCAACACCATTTGCTCAATAAATGAGGCCACTTGACTGCATGAAAAGGCACTGAATGATTAGGTTATTCTATCAATAGTTCACTTCCTAGACTTTTTTTTCCTTGAAAAGTGTGGCAGGGAGTATGACATCATTTTCACACATGGATGGGCCATTAGAGTCAAGGCGTTAACCCCACTGAGAATCTCGGAACGTGCTGGAGAAGACTTTGTGCAACATTCTTAGGCGTGGTACACACAATGATTTTTTTAACTTTATGAGATTTTTTAATCAGGTCGAGACCTCACACATGATATGCAGATAAAAAAAAGGAGTTTTGATCATACCGTGTGTGGTGTGCTCGGATTATGTAATTACAGAACAACACACACATAACGATACCGTCCCGCAACTCATTCACAATCTAGTCCTCCGAGCCGGACAAACATTGAAAACGTAAAAGAAGAACCATAGCAACAACCGGCAAAAAAACGAAGAAGAAACATAGCAACAACCGAAAAACACAACACACAGCATGGAAGGGGATATATAGGATGAGGGAATGATGGTGGTCGTGGGACTATTGTTAACATAAAAATACAGAACTGGAAAAAAATACCAGACTGCAGACAGCGCGAACACGGACTTAACATACTTCCTTGTTCCCCAGCCAGCTTGCTCTCTGATTTTCTACATTCCGGCTTACGCCACCATCCACACAATCACAATTCACGAGTCATCGGCGTTCCTCAGAAATCGGCTCTGAAACATTGAACATGTTCAGTATTTCGGATTGTCGGCTACGACCCGTTTTAGAGCGGATTATCGGGACAAAGCTGCTCGTAACACACCTAAGACCAAATGATAATTGTACAAAAAAATCTTCTAAGAGTCAGGATAATCGGGTGTTTGCTGTCCGTGGTTGGGAAGAGGCAAAATCGGGATAAAAACAGCCAAAAAAATCGTTATGTGTGTACCAGGGTTTACTCTCCCATTGTGATGTCCTCTGTCCTGCTTGTTCCATGCTCCACACCAGAGACCACTTGGAAACCTAGCCACCTGTTGTCCGTTTCATTGATTACCCATGAGACTACTTAAAACTGTGGTTTTCCTGAAGCTGATGCCAGATTGCTGCAACACAAGTTTTACCCCTTGCTTTGCATGACCTGCCAGAAAAACACTGCTGGAATCCTGAAGACACTCCTTTTTATAACATCTCCTTTGCCATACCCTTTGAGAAGAACAAAATAAAAGCTTTTATCTGCAGTTTGGGGTCCTGCACTTGTGTCTAGATCAGTCCTGGTTTATGACTCCCATTATGAATACAAGATCTTGGTGAAAAATGACAGCAACTTTTGACGGAAGTGTTTTACATAGCATTAATTTATCAAAATGATGCCACATATGTACCATAATCCAAGTAAAAGGTGGTCGAATAATTGACCAGGGTTGTGTATCCATTTACAAGTACATCAATCGCATAAGAAACTGAGAAATTAAAGTAAGGGAAAATAGCTGTTATCACATACTGAAAGTCTACACAAGTAAGATCACCATCATTTGCTTTTAAACTCTCAGAACTGTAGCAGCCACATAGTCCCCAAGATTACTCCAATAAAAAGGACCATAGGTATTGAGGTCTGGACTCAGTAGTTTTGATTTTGCTCATTCAAGGAAACTGAAGAAAGCTTGTTTTTTGTAGTCAACTGTAACCTCAGCAGCTGAATGTGCAAAGTGTCTAATGGGAGGCAGGCTTAGGAACCCAATGGGCTCTCAGCTAGCAAACGTCTGCTTTTTCCTTTAAATCCATTTCCCTAAGAAGAATGAACACTAATGTACTGCAACTGAGCAAATTTGGAAGTCGGCATCACTACACGGTTAATGTAGCTCAAAAATGGCAAACCTTCAGTGTGAAATCTCTTTTCAGCCACTCAAGGATGACAGGCCATTTCACTGCGGCAGTCACGGCTTTGACAGAACAATTAAATAAACAGAAAATGGGGTGTAGTAACTGACCTCTGATCAGATTCACTTTATTCCATGTATCCCTTACTCATATATCTTATAGGAAAAGTATAAAAAAAATAAGTTAAAATCAGTGTTTTTACCAGTTAATAACAAACGTTAATATCTTATCAACTCTTTACTGTAAATCTTTCTCCCTCAGTTGGTCAGGGTGTAACTTGGAAGTTTGGTTGCAAGTCGCATGTTTTGTCACATTTACGCTGATGAAAAGTCACAGCAACAGTTTTCAAGTCAGTGTTTTTACCATCTTACAATAACACTGCATCATATAAAGCTTACACAATTCAATTTACTAAATGTCCACACACTCTTTGACAGCACTTTGTTATACAGGAGACAAGATATTACTGAAGGATAGGGACTGTTCACTTGTCTACTAGCCACAAGCATTTATCTTAGCAATAATTAATCACTATAAATATGAGGAATCAAAGTAGTAACTACTCACTCAGACATGAGCGTTTGGCAGCTGCACTTGCTCCCCCAGAGCACAGGTTTCCTCCCCGATGCACAAGTTCCAACTCCAAGTTGGTCCTGAGGTGACAGATGTGTGCATTAGTAGACAGAACTAACTAACAGTTTAGCTGGTGTAAATGTAAAACCTAAACCACCTGTTCAAACACGACAGCAAGATCATACATTTGTTAAATTCAATACTATAAATGAGAAAACTATTAAAACTGAAGAGAACTGTTTTCTACAATGTCTGGAAAAATCACAATTAAAAATTATGACAAAGTCCACTTTCAGTATAATCTAACATAAAAACTTAATCATCAGCCACTATTTGAGACTGTTTGCCCCCACCCCCCAAAAAATCTGAAAACACTATGGTTAGATAGTCAGCACCACCAGTGGGATGAACACAGATAAACATGTCTACAGTATATTTAGAGAATAAATATACACAATATACAACCTGGCATTTTCTATTAACATTTATTATTGTAATACTGGCAACGGTATTACAGAACACTAATCATTTGCATTCTATCCACTTTCAGTCATCATTTGTTTCTCCACAGTCAGAAGACTCAATGAGTCTGAATCAGTGACTGATAATAACTAAAACTTCACATTAACTAGTCGTCAATGATTCTAAAAACATGAAATCATCAAACACAATATTAAAAGTTAGCGGAGGTAGGCCTGTCCAGCCAACAGGGTAAAGCAGGTGTAGAAAATGGAAAGATGGATCTACTTTTGAACTTAGATTTTGGCTGCATTCAAATGTATTCACTTGGACAAAGTAACTTCACTTGCACAGCTTGCTGCTGTCCAGTCAGTTAAATCTGCCGCTGCCTCAGCAGGTAAGACAGACAAATGTAAAAGGAAAGGAAAATCTTTACAGCCGCACACCTATTCTGACAAACCTCTTCAATGGACGCTAACACTAGTTTGTCTGGAAAGTGAAGGTTTGCTAAGCTGGCAAAAAGGATAACTTAAGCAAGTCTGCAGCTCAGCAGGATGTAAATACACCATGACATGTATTTCAAAAAACAATTCATTTTCCCTCTTTAAAACATTTAATTTCATTTTCAGCATTTTTATTTTACTACAAATTGCTTCTGTTCTCTGAAATAAATCAGGTATTTTAGGTTACATGCAATAAGTTATTGATTTGCCATTGGGAACAGAAAAAAAAAAAAATCAATTTTAGTGCGGTATTCTTTACAAGACGACTGCTAAGAGTGTGAATGTGTGCGAGGGAGCGTGCAGGTTTTGGCAGAAATGGCTTTTTGTTATGCAGCTTGCCCTTTTCAACAATTTCATTAGGAAGATGAAGGATGTTGCTTATCCAAGCCATTTGCTATTCAATGTGTCTGTTTTTCAGCAGCGATTCCATATCAAATAAATGGTAGCTTTCTAGGAGAAAATTTGAACAAGCTAGATCATTAGCATAAAAACTCATCTAAACACAAATTTGCGCATAATCCTCCAAACATTTTTTACATCCAATTTTTAATTCTGTGATTTAAAGAAAATGAGAAAAATTAAACTAAAACCTTTAACAAAGTAGATAGATGGTGAAAACAGATAAGTACTGAAAAAAAGACTTATGGGCCTGAATCATCCTAACACTGGCCATTTCCTCCTATGGGCCATAGAGGAGGGGCAAATCCTTGGGTTTCCTGGGAGAAAAAGCAATTTCACATAGATAATGCAGCTACGGTGAAGCTCCATCTGGCTTTTGCTGATAAGAGCACCCCTGTGACAGAGGAATTTTCCACTCCTCAGGCAATTTGTGCTGTTCATTGAACTTCAGAAAGCCAACAGGCACCCAGACACTCTTAAGGGATATATTCTGTTTAGGGTGGGGGGGCTGAGAGAATTGCAAGGCTTTAATTTTTGGAAATAAGAGTGATGTAGAATCAGAGACCCCAAGGTGATTTGGTAGGGCCAGTCAGTTATTTTATTTGTGACTATGTGCTATGATACAAATGCCTGAGAGCGCTGTGTGATTTCTCTCTTCTGGTCTTTATTTTGTTTTGTGGATAAAAATTCAATAAATAATTATGAACTAGATGAAACTAAATCATATTAGATGACTAGTGCCCTCCAAGGGCACATTCATACCAGGATAGTCTGGGGGACTTAGGTCAACTAGGGGGGAATTCCAAAAAAAGATGTGCACCTTTCTTTGTTTTGGTTTACTTTTGGTCTTTTTTCTGGTCTGCAAAATCAACTACAAAGCCTCGTGAATTAAAAAGAACAGATGTGTTTGTTAGGTGTTTAACAACCACACATTTGCACTGTTTGTTTGTCAGGTTTTGTCAGGTTTTCCAGTATGAAAACAAAGTAAGAAAACTTCTAAGGTCACTCAAAGTGACTCTGCTCTTACCTTGCCACTGAATACATGAAGAGAAAATCATTGTCAGGGGAACCAGGGTTCTTGCCATAGTCCATGTATTTCTTCTGGGTGGTGTTCTTAATGTCTTTGATAACCAGCTCCATTTCTTTACTCAAGTTAGACTCCGTCTTAAAATGAAAACAAAAACACCATTAATTCCAAATTGTTAATGTGTTGTGTCTCACAGAAAAAGAAAGAAACAATAAGTAATAACTCTAGTTCTGTCTAGAACAGACTGTGGCATGCTAACTGAAGTTGAAAAAATATGTGGTGTGGTAGTATCAAGGCACACCTCATACACAGAAATTATCATCAAGTATTCAGTCAAGCTATGACAAATGAAGAATTAAAAATTTACCTAAATATTTCAGATTACAATGACTTTCATGAGTTCATAGTCATACTGAATGCGTTAAAAATTTGCTTTACCCACCACCCCAACCCACAAAAAAAAAAAAAAAAAAAAACTGCCAATATTGTAGTGATCTTCGCACTATAAAGCCTTATAAACCTGAGGAAAACAGCTGTAAGCAGCCTGGTAATACACTGCTGTGGCACAGGCTGGAGCTAAAATCATCCCCAACAGAGCAGCTGTATCAAAGTACTAAAAGGGAAAGATGCTTAAATACTGCTAAATACTGAGATGGCCTATAACAGCAATGAGGATAGAGGACATCTCCCACCTGCAAACCTTGCCCTCCCAAGTTGGTCAAATTAATGTTATCCTTTCCCTCTCTATGTTATGCACAGCGATATTCCCAGTGCTGCCATTTGACAGCAGCCACCATCAATTGGCTGCCACCACCCCAATGCCAAAAACCTGGGGAAACACTGGAGAATGTCAAGAAAAGCATTGGTTTGACACTATCATTATTAAGGCCAACAACTACAGGTGCTTGTCTTAAAATTAGAATATCATGACAAAGTTTATTTATTTCAGTAATTCCATTCAAAAAGTGAAGCTTGTATAATGTAGACATTCATTCCTCACAGACTGACATATTTCAAATGTTTATTTCTTTTAATTTTGATGATTATAACTGACAACTAATGAAAAATTCAGTATTCCAGAAAATTAGAATATTACTTAAGACCGATGCAAAATAAAAATGATTTCTAGAAATGTTGGCCAACTGAAA
This sequence comes from Melanotaenia boesemani, assembly GCF_017639745.1. Taxonomy (NCBI): domain Eukaryota; kingdom Metazoa; phylum Chordata; class Actinopteri; order Atheriniformes; family Melanotaeniidae; genus Melanotaenia; species Melanotaenia boesemani. The sequence continues at coordinate 18,215,601 of NC_055693.1, forward strand.
AGTATGAACTTGAAAAGTATGAGCATGTCCAACACTCAATACTTAGTTGGCGCTCCTTTTGCCTAAATTACTGCAGCAATGCGGCGTGGCATGGAGTCCATCAGTCTGTGGCACTGTACAGGTGTTATTAGAGCCCAGGTTGCTCTAATAGTGGCCTTCGGCTCTTCTGCATGGCTGGGTCTGGCGTATCGCATCAATACCCCATAGATTTTCTTTGGGATTAAGGTCAGGTGAGTTTGCTGGCCAATTAAGAGCAGGGGATACCATGGTCCTTAAACCAGGTACTGGTAGCTTTGGCACTGTGTGCAGGTGCCAAGTCTGTTGGAAAATGAAATCTGCATCTCCATGAAGTTGGTCAGCGGCAGGAAGCATAAAGTTCTCTAAAACTTTCTGGTAGACAGCTGCGTTGACCGTGGACCTAAGAAAACACAGTGGACCAACACCAGCAGATGACATGGCACCCCAAACCATCACTGACGGTGGAAACGTTACACTCGACCTCAAGCAACATGGATTCTGTGCCTCTCCTCTCTTCCTCCAGACTCTGGAGGAACATTTACTTTCATCAGAGAACATAACTTTGGACCACTCAGCAGCAGTCCAGTCTTTTTTGTCTTTAGCTCAAGGCAGACGCTTCTGACGCTGTCTCTTGTTCAAGAGTGGCTTGACACAAGGAATGGGACTGAAACTGAAATAAAAACCTGAAACCCATGTCTTGCATACATCTGTGCACAGTGATTCCTGAAGCACTGACTCCAGCTGCAGTCTACTCTTTGTGAATCTCCCCCACATTTTTTAATGGGTTTCGTTTCACAATCCTCTCCAGGACCATTTAAAGGCCTTTGCAGGTGTTTTGAGTTAATTGGCTGATTAGAGTATGGCACCAGATGTCTTCAATATTGAAGTTGTCACCCACCAATAATGAGTCTTCACTGTGTTTAGGGTACACGTGGAAACTTAATATACTAGATGATCATTATGATCAATGTCTGACCTCACTGCAAAACTTACTGGGAAAAGAGCCAGTTTTTCCTGCAGATCCTCCACCTCCTTCACAAGCACACATATTTTCTTGTTTGTGGGTGTGTGCCATGCACCACCATCTGTGCCACGCCCAGGGCGACAGGGAAGGACACTATTGGCAAACTGTCGGCACAGTGGGCACGTAAATTCCCCCTTGTCAACAGAGAAACCCTGGAGCACCTGGTCATTCTGGAAAAAACACAGGGAAACAACATATATTTAAAATATCCAATCTAAACTCAAAAGCATACACGGACTACTTGACTTTTTATAAGTATCTTCTTCAATCAATCTGTATGACTGATTCATTTCTAGAAATCTGACCCAATAACAGAATATAAACTGCCTTTTAATAGACAACAAAATGGCAAAAAGCCAAGGGGCTTCTGTGATTAACATGCAGCTACAGAATTTAGTCTACATAGGTCTAAAAAAAAAAAAAAGAAAAAAAGGTGATACATAATAAATCTCACACTTAAACTGTAACTTTAACTGTATTAAGAAGGCTGGAATTCTACTAAAGATGCAAACGCTTAATGCATTGTCCTCAGCTTTCGTGAAACCAAGCAATCATTTAATAAGGTCAAGCTTTTTCTCACCCTTAAAGACTCCATGTATGACTTATGGCAATCTATATGCAAAGTGTGTCCACAGGTCTGGACGTAGACACCCCCATCCCATCCTATTGACACAGATTGCAGACAAGAACTCTGCAGAAATCACAAGAAAAATCACAATATTAAAGCATGCAAAAATATCTTCCGGCATTCAACCTGCAGATGCATTTGTTTATTAATGAAGCTCATTACTTGATACCTTTTGGAAACTGGAACTCACTTAACTGGAATTCACTTACATACTCACAATAACAAGAATTTTGGATGCTCAAACTTTTGCAAACAGGCCAAATGTACCTTTTACCTTTTTACTAGTAAACAATGTTTTTTTTTCAAGATATGTTCTTAGGCCAAGAAAAAAGCATTTAAGATATGCATTTACTTTCAACAACCACTCAACATCCTGCTTTTTCTTAAAAGCTTCCACAGATGTAGGAACTTATTTTACTAACCGACATATAATATAATTATTAAGATGCTATTACTCAGACAAATGTAAAACAAACTAACAAAAATACCAAGAAAACAGTTAAACAGTTTAGTGAAACTAGGGATGTTTAACTTAAATCACATACATCTTTAAAGAACTGTTGCATGAGCGTGAGCCTGACATCATGAGCCACGCCACATGTGTCAACAGGGTATATGTGCTCTTCATCACTCGTCGGTAGATTCTTAGGCTCCTTGCTTTTGCAGCGGTGCCCAAGAACTGAAAAATAATCACAGCGGTCAGGGGTGATGACTTTCATTTCTTGTTATGAACTATATTGTGTATTTACACAGAAGGTTTAACAACATTTGAACCTTGAAACCATTTTTCATCTTTCAATTTAGACTTTAAAATATTTTTGGAGAATTTAACTTGGTTGTTCAATATTCAATGATAAATAAGGTTAAAACACTGAAGCTAACAGATTACTTAAGAGGATAATATAATTTGGCAAGTTTCTATACCATTCACAAGCAGAAATACAGTTAAGATTAAACAATCATAAATGTTTTGCATTGATTTTAGAGGTGGTCTAAAACTTTTCTATTACCAGTGCTATTAGGCTAGGTTCATACTGCAGGCTGAAGTGACCCAAATCCGATTTTTTGGCCCCTATGCGACCTGTATCTGATCCTTTAATGACAGTCTGAAAGACACAGATCCGATTTTTTCAAACGCAACCCTGACCACTTCGATATGTGGTCCTAAATCCGATACATATCTGATCTTTTGCCATGCGACTTCAGTCTGAACGACCAGGTCGCATTAATCCGACCTACACGTCATACACATCATTGTTTATAAACTCTTATCTGTAAAGGCGTTCACATCACTCTCCCATCACTCCTGACTGCGACTCCTTACCCACACGTTTCTCTGTATAGACGTTGCTGCCACTGCTCCACAAAATGCCATGGCCAAAAATCTGGCTCTCCTCTTTTGCAATCTCCTCCTTAAAATGATGCCATTGAAAATGTGCTGGCTACGGTTGGATAATAAATTAAAAATTGCAACATTAGCTCCGCTGTTACTGTCCATGTTTACTTCTGCAAACACGAAGATGTCACGCACGCACACTCTCACGTCGTTGTGTCTTCTACGCATGCGGGACACCTTTGGTGCGCATAAGGTTCACACAGGAGATCATATAAAAGTTGCATTTAATTGGAAATGTGAACGGACTCTCAAAAAAAATCGGATTTCACAAAAAAATCCGAATTGAGCATCATGCCCTGCAGTGTGAACCTAGCCTTTGAGAAAAAAGTTAGTCTAGAAGCCTGCGATACCTCAATAAATAAAAAGCATTTGAGAATGAAAGAAAAAGGATGTGGGCAAATGTACCTGAGGATGCTTGAAGAAGAACCACTAGACCTGTTGGTCGATCCTCAGTGGAGGGTCCACTCTGTCCACAGATCACACAGTCGTAGAGAATTTCGGATTCCATAACTTCAGAGGATCCTAAATCCATGGCTGCTTCTGTTTCAGGAGATTCTGTAAAAAAAAAAAAAACACAGGGGGAGGGGGGCAAGGTTCATTTAAACTTTGGTGTAGACATAATTTCACATAAAACCAACGACAGCCAACACCAGTGTTATCGGATGCATGATGGTTGTCTTCGTGTTGGGGTGGCTGGGATTTGTGCTCCGGGGTGGCTGCTAATCGCCCGGGTCTCAGGGTCCCCTGGCCTGCCTCTGACCTTTCCAAAGGCCCAATTGCATTTGCATGATTCACTCTGTATATTCGGCATGCTAACAGTCACTGTGTTGCCCTACGGACTTATAAACTAATAGCTACTTGTGGTTAATTTGCTTGGCACAGCACAGCAGCCAGACCATCATTCTGCTTGCTACGATGCTGGTCAAGACAAGTTTAAAAAAGATAAATAAAAAACAAACAAGTATTGTCACTGGATGTCTCAGACTCTTTGATCCCACTGTATGCACATTAATGCTGACAATATACAAGAAACTCACTCTTCACTAGCCCCATACCATCAGCAGAGCAGCAAAAATTAATTACTGATGTGAAATTAGTTTTAAATGTTAGGGACTGTGTTCAATTTGAGCAGTAAGCACTGCGTGGAAATGTCAAGCTGTGTTAGAAATTGATTTATTGCTTTTTGGAGGAACATGTTCTCAGGAGAGGTCACTGTGTTCCTGGGGAAATGAAAACCGTTTGCACTGGATGTCAATACTAAAGCTTTGGCCTCAGGTCATCCAAACACACAGATGGGTGCGCATGTACACACAAACACACAAACACAGTAGGTAAGGCAGCAATCACACATGTAGCAGCATGAATTTGGAAACCCTCTTGAAAGTATTGAATGAATACAATATTCTTGAAACTTTTACAAGCCTTTTAGTAGAGAATGTGGGTTTTGCTATAAATCACAACAAAAATCAAGTATCACGGGAGCTAGGGCTGGCTCTCAAAAATTACAATCTGACAAACCATTTCCTTTCGCAGAGAGGTTTTGTTAAAATTGTTATATGAGTTTTCATTGAGATGATACAGTAAAACTGATCATGATTTGATGTGCAGTTTAAATAAAGTAGGAATTTGAAATGTTTTAGGTTTTTCTAAATAATCCACAGTGCAAAGTGCCAGCTTTCAGAGAAAAATATATTATTAAGAAAAAGCATTAACTTGATGGGCATATTGGATATTAACTATTTTAGACACAGGAACTGGAACACATTGCTGTGGGAAAGCTGAAGAAAGCCCACCATGTAAAATCCTCAAAAAATGAAAGTAGGTTCTCCTTCCTCCCATTTCAGTTGTATTTCAGTCCAAGTAATATAAATCCAGTCTTGATCTTTAAGTATAGCAACTAAAGTTGGCATGAAACGGGTAGATGGATGTCAGAGCACAGTCCAGCCAGAATGGCCCAACTGAGCACAGCAGCTATTATTCATTTGCTAACCATGCTGCGTCAGGGTGGTCCCTGAGAGCCCTGCCTACTATTAGTGCTTTGATCTTGTGTGCCCTAACTGCCAGCAGGCACCAGCATTCCCATGGGATCACTCTATACTCAATTTCGTTTAAAAGGCCTCCCGAGACCACATGCACAAACTCGGCCCACTGTCACCTTGTGCTAGCGCCAGAAATATAGCAATGATTAGTTTATTTGAGCCAACAGCATTCTTTTTCAAGGGCTATGGAAGCAAAATGCCCTTCAAACAAAGGATGTTCTCTTGTGATTTTGTGCTTTGTAAAGTTCGACCACATATGGAGGGGTGCGCAAAATTTGAAGGCATAAAAAAAAAAAATCAATTGAGAATGACATAGCTGGACTGAATACCTATATACAAGAACACTACATGACATATTACAGTTTTATAAAAACTAAACCAAAATGCAAATGTAGTGTGTGGAAAACTTAATACACCCTTACTGTTTCCACTGGATTAAAAAATTTAAGCAGCAGGGTTAGCAGGTACTGCTGATTAAATGCACCTGATGTGCTTATCATAATAAAGTGTGACTGCATCTGTATAAGTACTTTCAGCATTGTGTTAATACACACCTGAATTCTCATCAGACATCAGCAATGGTCTTAGAAAAGCCATTGTTGCTGTCCATCAATATTAGAAGCGTTATAAAGCAAATTCCAATTAACTTGGGCACACCATTGACAGAAATATAGCAATAATGGTAATTATTCACCAGTGGAATATTTTCACTACTGTATCCAATCTCTCAAGGAGTGGATGTCCCGACAAGTTCACCCCTAAGTCTGACTCTGCAAAGCACAGGTGAGACTGCAAAAAACCCAAGAGCTACATCTCTGACTTGACCGGCTTCAGTCAGCAAGTTCTATGAAAAAGTTCATGACAATACAATTAAAAAAATAAAAAACATGCTGAGCTTGTTTGAGAGGATTACCAGGAGAAATCCCCTTCCCTCTAAAAAGAATATGTCAGCTCAGTTTAAGTTTGCAAAGTTGTATGTGAACAAACCACAACCCTTCTGGCACAGTGTCTATAGAACAGATGGGACCACAGTGGAGATGTCTGACCTTACTGAACAGCTTCACATTTGCAAAAACAGCAGACACAAAATATGATCAAAAACTCTACATACCAACTGTCAAGCACAATGATAGAGGTGATGATTTGAGCTTGTTTTGCCGCCACAGGACAAAACTAGCTTGGAGTGATTATCTCACGTGTAAGCTTGATAACAAAGGCTTTAATAGACTGAACACATCCCTTTACATCTTGTCAGTATGTTAAGCAAAGGTTGTTTTACAACATACCCCCACTGCTTTTTGTTTTCTGCACATCCTGCGATGATGGGAAGTATGGTCTTTGCAAACATATTTTTGCCAGTGGCTGCTGTGAATGCTTTTCAAGTTATATCTCTATAAAGCCCCTCAAATAGTTATACATATTTAAAAAAAAAAATAAGTTGACTTACCAACATCCATGGCCGTTTCCATGAAACTTTTCTGCCTTGATGCAAACTCAGCAAGCAGTTTCTTCTGCCTCTCCCGAGCCCTCTGACGTCTGAAGAAGGAACAAGTGGAAAATGTGTTTAATGTGAATACAGCATTTTGCTTAACAATTCAGTATTAAACAGAAGCCTATAATCAAATAAATACTAGTTTTATGCATATAAGGAAATTGTAAGAAACTCAGACGGTTATTTTTTGCAAATTCAACTAGTCAATTTGCAGAGGGATTTCAATTGTTCAAATGGGAAAAGAAAAATCCTCCATGTATGGGAAAATGTGGATTTCTTACTTATAAGTACGGCTATAATAAAAAGCACCACCACACCAAGGCAATCACTTGGTTAATTTAAGAGCAGTAATCACTGGCCTCCCACATCACAAATGTGCACAGCAGTATCTTAGAAACGATCATGTCTATTGACAAAAATGTCTCTCTGGTCACGTTCTGCATGAATAAAACCTATTTTCCACCTACCAGGGTATACTGTTACAATCACAAGGAGTGTCTGATTTCAACAATGTTCTGTTTTAAAAGTTGAAAAGGTTGCTAATCATTTGATAAATACAGTGAGTTAAGCTTCTGCAGCCCAACAGAGTGAGAGTGGACTGTAAATTAAGTCCCTAATAAGAGGACATAAACAAATGCTGACAGTAACGTCATAGCTCAATAGTTTTCACTAATGGCTTCAGGGGTGCCAACAACCAGCTTGATGAATGGATTCAGTTCTCACTGCCACTGACCTCGTTACTGTCCGACGGTTGCCATGGAAACAGGTCTAGGTTTGTGTGAAAGGAAGAGATTCTACCAGTACATTTTTGGGGATAGTAAAGCTAGTCCCAAAACCCACCAAGTTTTCCTTATTTAAAAAGTGAGCAAAACATTTTCATGCAAAAAGCACTAACAAGAGACGAAATGGAGAGATTTACCATCTTCCAACTTGGCTAGAGTCAAATACTTATCTTTTAAGAGCCTTACCAACCTACCAAGACAGACCAAAAATGAGATTAAATATGATTACTTTCGATGCGACACAATTTTGTGGCAGAGTAATAGGATAATGATAATTGTATTCTGAATTATATCATCAGTGATGGAGGTCTCTTTTCAGATAGTTGAGACACAATATCAGTGCACAATCACAAACATCATTATAGGTAATGGGCAATAACTAAAAAAAATGTTGATACCTGCAGCGAGGGCATGTGGAATTAATACAACATAAATGTCATTAGAGAGAAGTAACAGTAGATAACATTACCTTTCTTCTTTATCCATGGCTTTCTTGTCAGTGGGACTGTTTTTCTTTGGTGGCACTGGAGGAGACACCTTTCCACAAATATCCTGAATGCTACGTTTGATTTGGCAGCTTCGTATGGCTGCCTTGGTAAGGATTCGCTCAATGGCTGTAATGCCATCTCCATGAGCAACGCGGCTCGTGTCCATATCCTCAAGCCAGGAGGCTGACAGGGAGTTCTGCTTGGATGACATCTTCTGATGGAGCTTAATGAGAAGGGACAACATACTTTCTCGTATCTCCAGGATCTCAGTCACCAGTTGTGGGGGTGTGCCTGGTGGGACCCAGCGTGTTGAGGAGCTCTTGGGCCTGACAACTTGGGTGGCCTCACTGTTGCTACGGTTGATAATCTCCTGGAACTTCCTCCTGCGTTCTGCTACGAGGCTGAACACCTGAGCTTCTCGTAGGTTCTAAGAAAACAGCAAACATGCATTTTATTTACATGAAAAATGTAAACATTTTTTATGAGACATACATGGGTTTTTGAATAGGTGATCAATGACTTGGCATCTGGTAGTGTACAGGAAGGTACAATAAACTAATCTGTTACTAAACTTAGAAAAATAAAAATAAAAACAATTTCCAGAGCCTGATGCATACCAAGAACCCAGTTCACTTAGATATCAAGCCAACACTGAAGCAACACAATATGCAAAAAAAAAATACCCCCCCCCCCCCCCCCCCAAAAAAAGTCAGGTTAAACTGCACCTGCATCTATGTGCTTTTGTAAGATCAGTGTTTAAGTGCAAACAACCCATCCTAAAATGACATTACTAGTAAAAGAAAAAAAAAAAAAAAATATGGATTTGGAAAAACAGCTCATTATCATATGCAAACAGGAACAATATAAAGAGAAGTAAAATCAAATACCAATAATGAAATTTCAGCTGACATTTAACCTCTACTGATAGTATTCACAACAACCATTAAACTGAGGAAAATTCAAATTATCCTGATGTAAAGCAGACAAGCCATCTGAAAGATTTGCCATGACCTGACCTGACAAAAAAGGGCCTGAGCTGCACTGTTAAATAAACATACATCATATAGCCCAGTCAAGGCAACATCAATCATACTGACATGCGGTTAAAAAAGCATTTACTTCAAACCTGCATTACACACGTAATTAGTTTCAGCAGTCAACAGGGAGGGAAACTGCTGAAGCGTAGCATTATAGAGACGCACACCAAGGCAGACCTTCTTTGAAAAAAAAAAAAAAAAAAAAATACGTGCACAGAAACAATTTAGGAATAGAGATAAAACAGTCAGCTGAAGCTACTAGTGTCATTTAAGTCATTAGACTTTAATAATAATGGGTGCAGGCAGCTACCTCTCTCCAATTTCCTGAAAGACGCCTGGAGTTCTGTAAAATGAGTAAAGTAAAATAAATAATTGAAAGAGGATATTGAAAGGATGAGAAATATACTATATGCATATCAGGGCATTGCTCAATGATCATGTAACCATTGCCACAAAACGTCCCAATTAGCAAGTCATTTAAAGGTCCCATATTATGCAAAATTCACTTTTTAATGGTTTTGGAACAGTCATACTGGTCCCCCCGCATGTGTAGGAGACCCGTAAGTGTGAAACTCTTTCAGGCGCTCTCTCTCTCCCCTGCTCCACCTCTAGGGAAGTAAGCGCTGAAATGAGCTTGTTTGAAAGCGTGTACGTTATGACGTCATAAGGGACAATAACCACTCCCCACAGAGCGATGGACCCGTCTACCGGCTCTCAAAGCCCGCCCTCTAAAAATCACCTAGCGCCCAGTGTTTTTCCCTCTTCGGCAACCCTCGTTAGCGGACATGGCTAAGCGACAGAAGCACTGTTCTGTTTGTGGCTGCATAAATGAACACGAAAACGTTTTTTTACTTCCATCCACTGAACCCACGAGGACTGAGTGGATTAATTTTATTTTTGGAGGAAATGTACCCGGAAAACTTCCAAAGGTTTTGCATGTCTGTGGCCAGCATTTCAAAGAGGACTGTTTCCACAACATGGGTGCATGGAAAGCAGGCTTCGCCAACCGTTTGAAGCTGAAGCCAGGTTCAATACCAACTGTCCGTGACACAGCTGGAGAGGTAAGAGCAGTACTGTTAGTCTTCTTGCTCGAACTTCTTCAGGAATGGGTTCTGGTGTTCCGGCGTTTGTTTATCCTTCACTACGCTGTAATCAGCGTCTAGTAACCGCTAAGGCCTAACCTGTCAATCACCTCATGACGGGCGATGCGATGGGCGGAGCCAACAGCTGAGCTGCTCCACCAGGGTTCCGCCCACCATAAACGGCACATTTCTGAAGCTGCTAAAAAGAGGGAGGTGAAGAGAAGCCGCTGCACTCAAACTGAGGGTCGATTTGTCCATACCATGGCGGAAATATTTCATTTAGATATTAATGAATGGTCTCAGATTGGGAATAAAGTGTATAATATGGGACCTTTAAGATTCTTAAGTCACAGATATCTACCCAAAATCTGTCAAATCCTGCTTATAATTCAGCTGTTCACGCAAACAGCTAAAAAACAAAACAAAACAATATATTTCAGTGGTTAATTCATAAACTGTCTACTGATTCACCAACACAATTCAATCACACCAATATAGCGTGTACAACTACAGTCAGTTTACAAAATTAACTTACTTGGATTCTTGACTCTTTAAAAATTATCAATCAAACCAAAATGTCTTCAAACCTCAATTTACCTGGCAGTTTATTCATAGGTACATAATCTATCAAATTTAAATCTGAGGGCTTCTGTGTAGTTTCTCAGGCCAGTCAGAACCAACTAATCACTAGGTAGATGGTGCAGAAGTTAACACAACATGTCAACTATGAAAACAAGAAAAATGAGTCTTTTAATCCCCGTTCTTTGCTTAAAATGCCACTTAGCTCCATTATGGTTTTATCTTTGGAGGAAAATATTTATTAAGGAACTACAGTCCTTCTAGGTTGAACTAAGTGTCAAGATGGCTTTACAACAACTATAGCTTCATATTAATAGTTCATACTATAATATTAACCAATTACAGATAAACAGTTTTTAAGCAGTAGTGTTTATAAAAATATGCTTGCAGTACCATGCCTGTATCTTAAACATCAAGCCAGTAGCAAGTTAGTTTAGCACAAAATCTGGAACTAGGATTGTAGTGGGCAAAAATAAATCCAAACTGAACTGGCATCAAAAGTCCTAGGATGCTCTACTTTTCTATAGTGGTTATGGCTATTTATTTAGCAGATACTAATTAAATACAGCAGGTACATAGTTACACTGCTGCCCTACTGGGTGGCTTATTATGCATCTGACGAAAGAAAGGAATAAAGTCTAACGATCACTGGCCTTTTAACTCAAACCATTAGGCTCGAGCATTTAGATGATTAGCTTTCACACTGCTACCACACACAGCTGGGATGATGATATCAATAAAAAGAAATAATAAAATAATAATAAAAACTATAAGTTTATTACAGTGACATTGCTGAAATTGGAATGTCACCAGGTTAGCCTTAAAGGGGTCACTTACCTGGCCATAAGAAGAAGCTTCAGAGCTGGTGCTGGGAGGGGTCTCCCTCTTTATTTCAGGAGCTGTCTCAGGAACTCGAACCCTAACAAAGTTGATGATGTGGTGAAGATTGGATAGGAGATTGGTGCCTGGGAACCAGCTGTCATGACAGTGCTCCTCAATGCAAGGCTCCTGGAGGCATCAGATCAATTGAGGCATGAAACAAAAGCAAGTGGACACAACAGGTCCATGTAAATATATGCATGGTTATAAAAATAATATTGTTACAAGGATGTTCCTATTTAAAATCAGTATGTTTCCATGTTTTGTTTTCTTTTATAAATGTTATCATTTAAACCCATAATAAAAATGGTGATGAAATACAGATCTTTTATTTACTGCAAAGTTTTGAGTATACTATGCACATTTATGATTGCATTATCATTACTCACCTCATCCTCCTTGTTGTCTTGAACCTGGTTGTCCAAGCCCAGTTCAATCAAGTACAGCACCATGCACAGCACGTGCTCAGACATGTTCTGGTGATCCATCCATATCTAAAACATAAAACTTAAAAGTTACACTGAAGTCAAGTTAATAACATTTTTTTAGTCCAGCAGTCAACAAAGTTAATGTATTGAATGAGTTGTATATCATGTACATGTGTTGACTAAATACATATGTCATAGCATAGATATCAATTTTTATAACCTTACTATGAGCTCAGACAACTAAACAACTGCTTCTCTTATCAAATTATGATATACACGTTGTACATTTAATAGTCCAGCAATGAAGCAAAATATAAGTCACAATTAATTAATGGCCAGGTCATGTTACTTTTGCACTAATGGAATGTGCCAAACAAGGGGAAATTGAGATTCTAAGACAGTGGTGTATTATAATGCACAAATATCTTTTAAAAGGCTTACCTTGTAAAGAAGAGTGAATATGACAATGTGCAGTGTCTTGCAGTGCAACAGTCTGATTAAACCTTTGTAACACGAGTGCAAAGGAGTCCTCTCCTTGTACGGTGGCCAAGGGTTGCCAGTATGAATCCCATACTGTTTTAAACTTGGTAGTTTCACCATTCACAAGGAGGAAGAAATGGGCAAAAAAAAAAAAGAGAAGGGACACACAGATCATAAAAATGAACAAAACCAAAATCACTGCACAATAGATTTCAGTGACTGCTAAGCAACAGCTGATAGGCAGCACTCTATTAGTGATGATTGGATCATTATAACAAGAGTCAGACCAGCCTGGCATACAATCCATCATAGTCAAACCGTGTGAACGAGCAAAATGAGGCTACTATCAGACTCTGAGGGTGGCAATGACAGCTTCAATATGTTTGAAGGAGAAAAATGCACAAGTTTAATTTGTACTGGAACAACAAATACTGACCAAGAATAAAGTACACCATATTTTAGTGCAGTTTAGAACAACATAGATCTAGCCAGGAAATAAAGGGTGCTGCTTTACCTCCACTTTTTTTATGAAGGACTATTATATCCCACCTTGACTATTTTTTTTTAGATTAAATAAAGCCAAGGTTCATAAAAACTACAGTGGAAGAATTTGGTGGATTTTTGAGCAATCTAGCCAATCTTAGAATTTACTACAGTCTGAAAAAAGCTAATAAAAACAAAGTCAACTGAGCTAATGTCGTGTGTGAGAGAAGGATCTTTGAAGAGGTCAAATTAAGAGATTTTCCTTCAAAACAAATCCCTGCAAACAGACTAGTTATGTCATAATCCATAACTTTTAACATAACAGAAGCTGAAAACACATGGTTTTCACTTTAAATAATAGTTGCAAAGGTGGCATTACTGAGACTATATCAATATTAAATAAATACAAGTCAAACTCTACCTACAAGTCACCAGATATGTTAATACAAAGAAGCACCTTTTCATGTTTCATGCTAATGCAGGAATTATGCCCTCATTCAAAAAACACTAGTAATAATATCCATTTGAGACAAAGTGAATTCTATAGTTGTCTGTCCATTTAGTCACATTTGTTTTGAGACATTTAATACTGGAGAATATAAAAAATAAAAAAATAAAAAAAAACAAATAAAAAATCTTTCTTTCCCCCAGAAATGTGATTTCTTTACAGGCAACAAAACATCTTAAGTCAGATCTTAAGATGAAGTAGGACATGTTGATAAAAATATGTTATGGTGTAACACCACATTTTGATTTACATTAAAAAGTAATATTGTTTGCACACCACTAATGTAAAGGAAACATTTAAAATGTACATAATTTAAAAAAAAGGCTTATTCAATCCTGATTAAATTTCTATTACAGCAAGGTTAACATCCAAACTACTATTTATTACACAGGAGCTCTCTGTCAGTACAATTAGCATCTTCATCTGTACCAACAACCTTGAAGAAAATTAGCCCCTAGGTAACTCTTTCACCTCCAAAAGATATGTTTGTCTAGGGAAACATTTGAGGCACTAACAACAAGAATGATTTCCTCAGTTCTATTACAATTTAGACAGAAATATAGATTTTTTCAGTATTTTCTTAATTTGAACCAATTCCAGGACTTGTAGCAATTGGAAGGCCATACATTTCTTATCATGTCCTTTCATGAGCAATTTAAAGGTGACCCTATGAAGGTGAACAGGGCAAAATGAGATAAAAAAAAAAGAAAAAAAACAGTAACAGCATAAATCAACCAAGAAAGACAATGTCTGGCAAAGACGATGTATGACAGACAATAACAGAACATGACACAAAATTATATATAGATTAATAAAATGAAACCATTTACTTTGATTAAACAGTCGACACTGTTAACTTACAATGCTGAGTATCTGTCCATTGCTGACTGAACATCACGGCGATAGACTGTTCTGAGAATGACCATGATGGGATCAAACTCTTTCTCCCACACTTCGCCTAAAGGAGAAAAGAAGAAATGCTTAGCAAACTATAGTACAAAATGTGACCAATTCACTTATCTTTCTGTCTCACATTTTCTGTAAGCAGTGCAAGTCTGCCCCCAAGTGGTGCCCTGAGCCCTAATTGTAGAATGTTCAAAAATCGTCTTTATTTAGATATATAATTGGACATTATCACTTCTTTTTTAGTGGATTTTTGAAGAAGTTTATTACACAAAAGAAACATTAGCACACCCTTTTTTATCTGACTGAATCAATTGAGCCCAATGGGTTTGATTAATCAAGTTGGCAGTCTTTTCTTTCTAAAGAGCAATTACAAATGCAATATATTTTAATAGATCAAAGACTGATTCTTAGTTGTAGGCCAAGAGAACAATAAAAAAAATTACAGTTGGGAAAAATGCATCCTCTCCCATACATTATAGTCAAATAGAAAATAAAACCAAGTGATTTAGTTTAAAAAAAAATCCACGATAAAAGGCTTTTCCTGTAATAGACTTATATGAATACCAGCAACCATATTCACAAACATTCAGACCCTCTCAGAGAGCACCTAAATTATCTTATACACTTCTGGACAGACTTTTATCTCAGAAGTAATTTCACATCATGCTAAAAACTCTGGGCAGGGACAGAAACTGGAGCCACTGGACTGTGGCTTGTTTTCCCACTGCTGTTCATCCTTTATAATTCACACAGTGTGTGCTTAAATGCAGCACGCTGCTGTTGTGGAATCAGCTGAGTGACGACAGTGTCATGCAGTGTGTGTAAATGTCTATTAGTGTTAAACAAGTTATACTCAGTAACATCATTCAGAATATTTGCAGTCTGATTTCAAAAACTCACCTACTAACACTTGAGAGTCATTTTTCCATTATTATTGTTCACAAATTTGCAATTTTTTGACATCTACAACCACTCTTTCAAAAGATGGACTTGTTAAAATGAGCTTCTTACCTTTGGGTGTGTACATGCCCTGCTGCATGGAGCCTCCAGGCTCAAAGACCGGTGCTTTGAAATCAGCCACAGCAGAGAGCATGTCCTCAAAACTACAGCTTCCTGGTACGATACCACTCTTTGGGTTGGGATTTTCAGGAATCTAGAAAAATAGTCTTAAGGAAAAAATGGATACATATAACAGAATAAAGTTGCTCTTTAATCAGTTAAGTGCTTAAGGATACAAGGTCTAACAGCGCACTGTGTGTACGATCATTCATACACAGCTGAGAGACCATCTCAGCTCGAAGGATCTCATCATCAGTCATCCCTGAGTGTGAAAATGACAAGAACAAAGAGTCAGTAAACTGGTGAAGATTTAATTTACATAAACACCTGTTGGACTACATGACAGAATGAGAAAATTGTACAAATGGTGCATTAATAAAGTTCTAGTTTGTGTACAAGATGAAAAAAGTACTTAGAAACAGTAATTCGCAAAGATTCTGGGATATAGGCCAAATATGGACAAAGAAGACAGATGACAAGTTAACTAACATGAACCTTGCCAATAATGGCTCTAAGACATGCATCATAATATGTTCTTAATGTGTTGCATCTTTAAAGTGATCACTAAAGTGCCTCAATACCTGAAACAGCTGCAGTAAATATTCATTTTTATCATTCTGTATACACTGCACTTTTCAAATATTAGACTTCCTCTGTTGGGTCACTTACCCAGATGAATGCGAAGGCTTGTCAGTATGACTAGGAAAGTCAGTGCTCCTTCTAACATTGGCCTCTCCTGCTCCGAGTCTAAAACAGCATTCTGGTGCTGAGACGCCATTGTCAGGAGGTCAACCACTTTAAACCTGTGTAAGAGAAGACAAGTATACACAATGTAAACAATATTACCTAAAGCTTGGAATTTTTAAATGCTTATGAAGAATGATCATATTGTAAAATAAGGTTTACCTCTCAAAGACACTTGAAATAAAGTAGTCAGGATCTAGTCTGGATGCACAAACCTGAAATAATCAATCACAGCTTAATTTAAAAACAAACATTGAGTAAATATTCATTCATTCAATGAATTATCCATCCATCCATCCATCCATCCATCCATCCATCCATCCATCCATCCATCCATCAATCATTTCTTACCTGGAGCAGATAGATGTCTGGGTCAATCATGGAGTTGCAAAAGTGTGACTGTACATAAGTCATAGCCTGTCCTTTGATCTGCAGACCATTCCTCACCCACATATTGCTGTGGATCTCTGACAGACTCGCCTATAGCCACACAGAGCACACATCAGTGGAATCTTACAAACGATGTGCAGGTAAAAAGAAATGTTTCTATATCCTAGTTTTATACCTGTATTTGGAGGGGATGTACCATGATCTTCATCAGCATCTCTTGATCAGGCAGGAGGCTGTCCAGATCCAGACCTTGGCATTTCACTGCCTGGGGATTTACAACCAAAGACTTCACTTTAATAAAACGCATAAGCATGATCAATACACTTTTAATTAAGGGATGAGAGGTGCTGACGTACCCGACTGAGGAACATGGCATAGTAGCGGTGAAGTGGCAGGTGAAATGTCACTTGATTTGGAGCAGGCTTCAAGAGATGCACAGTAAGTTATGCAAGACAGGGAAGGAGAACATTTGTAAATATAGATATTTGCCATTTATATTTACCTCATCAATGAAGCCAATGGCATCAAACCAGATCTGCAGGGTCTCCAAGCAATAACGAACCACAGTTTTAGTGTATTCCTGTGTCTCCTGTTCAAACATGGTAAATGGTTATTGTGAATTGTGACTGATATTCCTTTGATCCTTTAAAATCACCAGAACTGCACAAAAAACTGTGAAGACTTACTTTGACTTTGCAGTGTGTTAAAAGACCCCACATTGGTTGTGCACAGGCTTCAAGCTCTGCTGCAAATGCTGCATAGTATGTCTGAGATTCAAATTCCACATGTTCATTCAGCTCCCGCTTATTCAGGTTCATACCTACAGCAATAGCAGCAAATGGTTTCAAAGTTACACAGTCATCAAATAACATATGGCTGCTTGATCCTCATTTATTTATTTATTTTTTTATCTAAAGTTTATCATGCAGTGTAGAGCTTTTTACCCTGTAATGTTTTTATTATTCAGGCTCATTTTTAAATATTTCCATGCATCATTAATATATAAAATTTCTATTAAATGTGTCAACTCACTACAAGGGCAGTGCAGTGCACATGGAAACCATGTAACAGTGACACTGCTCCAGCAATCAGAAGACACTCAGACCCGCTATACAAGGATGAGTGCTATTTTTAGACCATGTGTAGAGTTTATGTGACAACTGAGCAGCCCCAACAACAATTCACCTCACAAATCACTTTTCTATGAGGCATTGTTTATAGATGAGGACGAATTAAGTCCTCCTTTGTTTTACTAAGCACACTATAAGAATAAAGAGGACAAATCTGTACAACCAGAAGCATTCATTTCAATCAATTGCTGGTAATGACCAAACAATGTTTGGCTAAGAAATTATTGAGCTGCTATACTGACAGTTAAGTGGTTTAATAATTACAATCCACACCTCCACAGTTAAAAAGGGTACATGAGTCAGTATTAAAAAGCACAGTGAATACAGACAGATCCAAAAGCAAGCCTTATTTATGATAATTTTTCTAAACTAACACTTGAGAACTGAATTGCCAGATAACAAATTAGATATGCAGGGTGTTACAGTCAGTATTACACTCAGGTAGCAAGCCATATAAAGCTTTAAATACATTATTTTAAAATCAATTCTATACCTAATCTAAAGCCAGTGGAGAGCCACTAGAACAGGAGTAATGTTTTATTTTACTACCATTTGGGAGTCTGGCTGCTTAACTCTGTACCAGCTGCAGACACGACAATAGAGATGACATCCAAGTACAGGAAGTCTTTGCCAACCAGGTTGTTACAAAGTTCCATAATTTCAGACATACCAAAGTCACTTGTTCATTCAAAACCAAGTACAGCAACTGTTTATAAAAAGGGGGGAAAAAGTTGAGAGCTTCCCAGTCTAAACAAACTAGTTAATTTTCCATTGTAGTTGATGGCAGTGAGGGCAACTCTATACAGTTTGTGTATTACTTGAAAATCATTTGAAAGTGAGTGAATTAAAAAAAAAAAAAACTTCAAAATCATTTTGTTTACTGTTAATATTTATGTTGTGTTAAACTGTCAGTTTATGGTCTCTATCTCAACGTTTTGCTAAATATTTGCATGTCTCTTTATGTGTGCAAAAGCTTTCAATCCAGCTCAGATGAAGACAGACAGAGAGACAGTTAATTAATAAAAACTATGACTTACCTTGGAAAAATGACACAAAGCTCATCCACAGCATTAACAAAGAGTGGTCTTCCAGGAACTTTTTCGCTACACTTTGGTGTGACAGGATGTTAATAAAATCACTAACAAGGGGCCAGTAGGTGTTATTCTTCAACAGTGCTTCACTGCAGTTCACTACAACATGGCGACTGTTCTCTTCATCTAATGGATAAAGTGAGAAATAGAAAACATCCACATTAACTTAATTATATTTGGGCTTAAACTGTGTGCAAAAGAAGTACATCAAAAGAAAGACTTGTCAATACATTTGCCAGTCACACAACCCGACACCTGGCTGCATTTACAGAGTTAACAGCTGGAGTCTGTAGTGATGCATTTAAAAAAATGTTTAAAAAGCTCATTTCAGCTGGAGTCTGCACAATCTGTCCATACTTTTCCAGCACTGGCAAGAATTAATAATACAAACCAAAGTGTCAGCTGGAATTTGTTTTTTGTAAAGCACTTCACCCTTACAACTCTAATTCGATACCACATCAACTGCTTTTATCTTTCCAAACTACAAAAATCTCATGTCTGATAAGTTGTGTTAAATCCAAGTAATTAGAAAACAGGTCCATTTGGGAAACTTACCTTGAAGTTCACTTTTAATAAGGCAACTTTCCATCATGTAGAGAAGGACTGTGACCATGATGTCCAGCAGCTGACACTCCTCCGTCATGTGTCGGGCCAGCTCCTCGTTGCTGAACAGCTGAACGCTGATATGCACAATGCGGTTGGACATCGTATCTGATTCGTGGCTTTTCATCAGCGTTTTCATTATGAAGGCATAATGTTGAACAAATGTTTTTGTGAATGTGATCTAAAAGAGAAGGCAGAATTAAAGCTTAATGATGTGATGCTGCCCATTCCAAGGACATCATAAACCAATGTAAATAGAAATAATTTCAGTAAAAAGTGACAGACAATTAATAAAATACAAAATGTCCACTTTAACAAATAAGTTGTACTATAGAAGAGAACATACCTTGTAATCTTGATCTGGCAGCATGTTTAATAAGAAAGTGACCATTTTCTGGGGAAATTCATATTTTATTGTCCAAAACAGCAACTCTTCCAGAAAGCATTTATGCTTTAGTGATTCGATAATGCATGGGTCTGAAGGCAGGAAAAAAAAGACACACAATAGACATTTTAGTTTAGGTCACCTCCTGCAAAAGTACCTTACTCTAAACACATACCTTTGGTACTGCTGCTTAGCTTAACCCTCTTTCTCTGACCAACAGACTGTCCTCCATCTTGATCCTCCTGGAAAGAAACACAAATTAACAAACATGAACTAACTGTTGCACAAAATGTAAAACACACACTAACCTATATCCAATTAAAAGAATTCAATCTGGTTTGCGAATTAAACATTAACTTATATTTAGTTAATGCTCAGAATATTGAGCTGATGCATTTAAGGATAGCACTATGATTATTAATAGACAATAAAGTTATTAATACATCTATCAAATATATTTCTTATAAAAAATAAAATTATAAAAAAAGAAAATTGTCTTTTGGATAATAAACACAAATTACATAGGAAATGGTTACTGTTTATGCTGACACATACCTCTTTACTTGACTCATCGGGGCTCCCTGGTCCAGTTCCTTAAAAAATAACACAGCCACAAACAGTCAAAAGAAACATATTAACACTGGTGACAAACAGAGGTCAAAGAAAATGACAATTTGTGGAAACTTCGAAGTCTTCATTAGTATTTTGCCTTTATAGTTATTTGTGAAGGATTTTTTCTTTCCAGCAGTAAGGGCTAACATCTGAATTGGTTTCCAAGTACATTTCATTACATGTACACTTCAGGTACGCCTCCACCCCAGGTGCAGTATGTAGAAGATAGTAAACAAATTTAAATTTATAACACTGTGGTGTTTGTGTACAGCAGTGCAATTACTAACAATGTTTGCAAATGTAATGGACCGACATAAAACTACTCAAAATTGGAGAAGTGAAATGGGAAAAAATTAATTATTTTTAAAAAATTCAAAAACTACTGTGCTTATACATTTACCCCTTTGCTATGGAGCCTTTGAATAAGATCTGGTGCTACCAATTACTTTCTAAAGACACAAATAAGGTCCATCTGTGTGTAATCTAAGTGTGACATGATCTCAGTATGCATACACTACAATCTGCAACGCCACTAATCATGAGGCACCTACATTCATGTCACACCATGAAGACCAAGAAGTTCTCCAAAAACGTCAAGTGGTGGACAAGTTCAAATCAGGGTTATAAAAATGAATACCTGAAACTTTAAAAATCCCAAAGCACTTCATTAAATCCATTAAAAGGATATGAGGCACCATAACAAAACTGCCTATAGGAAGCTGTCTACCAAAACTCAAGATACCAAAGGTAACCTTGGATAGCTCCACAGCAGAGACTGGTGTCCACAGGACCATTACAAGCCATACACAACCACCTTTTGAAGAAGAAGCAGAGGTAGGCGGCATGTTTACAATTCTCTAAAGGGCATGTGGAAGCCTCCCCAAACATTAGGAAGTTGAGTCCTCTGGTCAGATAAGACTATAAAACAAAAACTGAACTTTTTGACCATCAAGATAAATGCTTTGTCTTGCAAAAACTCAACACCTGCACGAAAATGATGGAACAAAAACTGTTGAAGATGCACTCGAGTGGTTTAAGTGGAAATCTTTAAATATGTAGGAATGACGGAGTCAGAGCCCAGGCCTCAATCTAATTAAGAATCTGTGGCATGACAAGATGCTGGATACCAGCAAAACCCATCCAACTTCAAGGAGCTGGAGCAGATTTCCTTAAAAGAATGGGCAAAATTCCAGATGCTGGATGTGCCAAGCTCATAGAAGCATACCCTAATAGGCTTGCAGCTGTGATCACTGCAAAAGGTGGTTCTACAAAGAACTGACTTTGAAGACATGTTCTTGCTCAAGTTTTTTTTCAGTTTAGTTTTATTTCTTGGTTGCTAATAAATAATTAAATAAAGCAGCTTGCCTAATTTGTTGCTGCAAAAAGTTGAAATAAATAACAGTAATTTATTTGGGCAATACAGGTTTCCAGAAAAAATGCATGGAAATATCCAGTAGATGAATGGTCACAAAAATTAAACTCTAATAAGAATGCATACCATGGCACTTGAATGTTTTTGAATGATTACCATATTTGTTTATATTTCTGTATATATTCAGACATTCATCACAAATCCTGAATGTTAGTACAGTATTTTCCGGACTATAAGTCACTCTGGAGTATAAGTCATATCAGTCATAAAATGCGTCATAAAAAGGAAACATTAAATTAAAGACAAGTTATTTAACTACACAAAACCACAAGGAACAACAGGCTGAATATGTATCTGGTATGTTAACCTAACACCACGGTTTCCTCCAGGATTTTTTTTTTTTTAACTGTGAGGGAGAACTAGTCTTCTTATTAAACTTAATGAACAGCTGACTGAGGTTCTAAGAAAGTATGAAAATATATACATCACATTTGGCATTTAAAGACACCAACACCACCGAGTGAACAACCCCACCCTGCCACCGACAAAGTTTAGTAGTAGTAGTTTATTTCGAGCACATACAAAACCACATGTACAGCCATGAGAATTCCAAATACAAAAAAGAAAAATGAAACAAAGATCATGCTCGAAAAGGGGTGGGAAGAAGTAAAACTTATTAAATCCCACCCCTTCTCCAAAGTTAAAATAATATTTTCCACTTCCTGTTAATTTTCCATCTGAACTTTACAGTCCTATATCCTAAAGTCCTAAAGTTTCATGTTAAATATGAAGTAATCAGGTCAACTGTGGATCGCACATAAAGACACAGACACACACGAACTTTGTTTTTAAAACGACCTCGAGAACAAGAAAAACATTCTTGCTTCTCCTGGAGTATGTGACACGCTTTACCTTGCTCTGTCACATCATTGTAGTCACTCTCAACCGAGCTGCAGTAGAACTAGTAGGAAGTTGAGACTAAAGTGCTCATTTTTCAAAAATACATTATTTGCAGAGCAGTGTTACACTTCCTGAGTTTCACAGTTTTATTATGGTCTGTAAATGTACCCAAAAAGAGAGTTTATGTTCATATGGATCCATTCATACAATATAATTTACATTTGTAACATCTGAAAAAAAAAATCATAATTCTGCAGGCATGGCGGCTTTTATTTTGACGTGACGGTGCACTATGATCATTCATCTAGTGGAAACCATGAACACATTCAGCTTTATAAAAGCATAAAGAACATACCTGGGAGGCTGAACAGGCTAAGTTGACATAACAAGCCAGCAGTTCCAACAAGCAAGTTACTGGTAAGCAAGTTTACTAAGCTCCCAATCTCATTCCACATCACTGCATCCATTTAATTCTTCATCCTGTGTTGTTTCTGAAAAACTCCGCCAACTACTGCTCGATTACCATTTTCAGCTGCATATTATACTACCTGCAGTTCAAAATCTGCAGAATAGTATTTACTTCTTAGGGGCATTTTGTTTGTGCTCAGTTCTCATTTGTCTTTAAGTTAGTGTTACCGATTTTGTTTAACTGGATAATTTCTATATAATTTCATGTTACATTCTGATGACTTTTGAAGTCATATCTACAATGAAATAAAGGAAATTCTTAAACAAAAATCCTACCATTACCTGACATATCGGTGCAAATGCCCAGAGCAGTGATTCATTCCTCATGAGGGGCTTTCTGACTGCAGGAACTTTTTGAAGTTCCTATAACTTTTTGAGGAACCAGGCTGTTTTTTCACGCATTCGGACATATAGGAACTAGGGGAAACGGCCCTCAGTTCCTGTAACCATTTTAGCTCCTACTCCAAGGCAGATCTTTTTGGGGTTCCATAGGAACCCTCATGACGTAGGTGTTTGGTGATTAGTAGCTACGTCCTTGCCAGATTTCCACTTCTTGTGTCCCCGCCATATTTAAAAAAACCACAGTTGTAGCTACGGACAACAACAACAACAGAGCATGCGATAAATGGACCAATAAGGAGTTCAAAGCTCTTCTGACCGTCTACACAACATATGGTATCCAGAGAGGTTTTGAAGGCTCGTAGCGGAACATAAAAATACTTGCGACCATCAGTTCTCAATTAGAGAACACAGGGATTTATCACAACGCAAAGCAGTGCATAGAGAAAACTCAAACAAGACTACAAATAAATTAAGGACCGTAATAATCGGTGTGTGGGACGGACCAAAAAACCAGTAAATGATTCGACACCTTGGACCACCGACCTGCCTACTCAGGCAACACCGCAGCAAACGACTCTTGCGTTTGGCTTCTGGAGGCAATCATCCGTAGTGAAAACACAGCAAACTCAGGGGAGTTTGAAGGTAAAAAAAAATTCTGAGGATTTATAAAATAATATAGGTAATCTTACCCAGCAAGACCATCGCGCCTGCCCCTCCTTCAGCCCCAACGGTGACATCAGCTGTAGCACCTTGAGCTTTCTCCTCCACGGACACCAGACCTGAATTCTTCAGTGCTGACAAATACTTGTCATAGTTCTTTTTGGCAAACAAGTTGTCTTCTTGGCCTACAAAAGTGAAAGAAAACAGATAAAATTACAAAATGAATCATAACTAAATAAAAAGGTAATTATAATGTGCGTTTTTTTCTGACAAGAAGTAACTGTACTACAAGAGTAACACAGGCACAATAATGTCCCTTCAATAAAGGAATAATGAGAACAAAAAGAAATACAACATCTGGGAATGATTGAAATGTATTAACCAATGTTGTTTGAACATAAACATTACTAGTTGGGACATTTACCCATGCTCAACTCCTTGAATGCTTGTTGATTGGTCAAGATTTTTGTCAGTACAGTCCTCATGGCTCCTCCCATTTTTGTGAGCTCTTCCAGGAAGGAGATCTGAGGTTCCAGCTGTTGCAGGACTTTCTGTAGATCTCTCTCAGTTGAGGTGTCTGGTAAAACAAGATAAGCAACACAAGTCATCTGACCCAGTACGTTGTGAGCATAATTTTAGATGTAAACAGTTGTGTAACACTGGTATCAAGCTTTTAGTTAGTTTCAGATTCTGTTTTGCAACTAATTGAAGAATCATATCATATAAAAGTGAAATTTAAGGTAAATATAAGTATACAATTGAATAGTTTTAATGCTATATTTCTGACATTTCAACCTAATAAAACTATAGGTTTTGTTTAAGCTGGCTAGTGAGTAATGGTATAAGAGAACATGATCATCATGATTTTCACCTGGTTCAATGTATCCATCTCTTAGATACTGTATGATACACAAGATAAAACGTGGAAGAACCATCTCAGACATCAAAAGAAGATCTAGCGGTATGGAGGGGGTACTTTCCCAATTTCTCAACCGATGCCGCTGACAAAATCTGTCACAAAAAAGAAAAAAAACATAAAAAATACATAAACAGCCATTTCTCCTCCTTTAGGTGTGCACTTTTGTTTCCAATCGTGCACAGTTAAATAATTTTCTGGGAAATCTGGGTAGAAGCTCACACATCTCTGCATGAGGGCATGGATGGGATTGAAAGTATTTTACTTTTACTTTTACTTTTGCCAATAATGATTAATGTGACTTGCATTATACATTTTGTCATATTAAAATAGGATTGCATATGAATTGTTGCCTCAGATTTTGGTTTAAAGTCATGTGGGGCAATTTGCTCAATTTGACACCAAAAGAACTGATAAACTGATGGGAAATGATAAACTTATGTCTAACAGCTGTGACAATAAAGTATCAGCTGAATCACAGTTTGACATTGCGTTTGGTTTGGATAATATGAGCATTCAGAAATTAAAATCTGTGTTGTAATGGATTTTAAATCTTTTAATCTCTTTTCCTAAATGTTCTGTGTTTTAAAACGTCACAAAAACAAAAACTTATTCTCCTCACACACCCTGCTAGTACTTGATAAAAGAAAACAGACAACAGGAAAGTAATTCTAAATAGATCATCAAAACTAATATTCATCCGACCTCAATGATGTGTTTACAAGTTTATTAATCGGCTTGATAGTAATTATCAGCAGCACAAATATAATATGTGACAGTATTACCTGTATCAGTTTTTACTTAATACTGCATGAGCATGTTTTAGCTATGTCAAGATTTTGCTAGATAATATCTTCAAACATTTGATTATTTATTAAAGTTTTCGGGTGGAAATATATATAAACGAGATTAGAGATTATGTCTGAAAAAGAAGACAGGAAGTCGTTTACCACGGGGCTATGGCATTAATCATTGACATGAAATTACAGTCATTTAAATGCATTTCCCTTCTTTTTAAAATGAAAATAAACCCCAAAGCAGTCAAAATTTTAAACCCATATCTGAGCCGTAATTAATACGTAATAAATATGAACCTGTTGATGCTTACTTGACTAATTCGGATATATTTGACACAGCTAAATTACTCTGTGCTGTGAAGAGCTGCCTTGTCCAATGTTTTCTATAAATAAAAGACGGGAAAATCATAATACTTGTTGTCGTTTAAGTCAAAACTTTGAAAGCACCATTCAAACAGAATTGTACAAAAACGGACACAGACATCGCTGAGTCAGAATTTTCATCACCCACTTCTTACTAGCACCTGTCAAATCGATACCTGTTAGCTAGTTAGCATAGCCAGCTTAGCAAGCAGCTAACTTGGACTTACCCACTGTCTCGCATGACATTACTGTCTCCACAATCACAGGCCCCACCAGCCTGGCTCCTGAACATGTTGAAGTCATGGCCCGTGTGGTCTCCGTTATTAAAACACTCAGCACACAGGGACATGCACGGAGAAATGCCACAGGTCCGGCATCGATATGCCACGAAATTAGCCGTCCAAACCAAGCCGCACAGAGTCGCGTTGTCATAGGAGCGAACCGTTTTGCAGAACTCCTCGAAACATTCGCCTCCTGCAATCAGACATTTACACCAGTCGAGAGCTTCTGTGTCTGTCGCTGGTTTTTCGGGATTAAGCACAGCGTCGAGTAGCTCCTGAAGCTGTCGGAGCCCAGAACTATTGTCAGTCCGGTTTAAGTCTGCTTTCAAGTGGGCGGCAGTAGCTCTCTTGTCCCGGCGCAGCTGAGACGCCGCCATCATGCACTCTGGCTTGTTGTCCACAAATTTATTTTTGTTGTCTTGTTTCCATGTTCTCGGTCCTTCTCGCGATACAGCTTGTTACGTCGTTGTAACCAACGGGCCGTCGAATGTCCTCGAGGAAATTACGCCTGGTGACCGACAGAATGAGTCTTGTCAGTCAATCAGTCTTTTTTACCCTCCCCTCCCCTCCCCTCAGAAGGAGCCTAGTATCGCTCCTTTTGATCTGAACCAGTCAGTGAGTTCGTTTAACCACCAATTGCTTTGTTTTTACACAGCCATTTAGGTCCTGTTTTGTTTGAGTGTTTCTAGGCAACGTCCTACCTTCCCTGGGCTGTTGTCAGTGCTGGGCCTAAGTGTAGGGAGGCATTGTTAATGCGAGATTTTGCCACCACCCAGTCTTGTTTTGTGAATTTGCAGAGGCGTTTTAAGACGCCACAGAGAATGCGTACCGTTATTTATTTATTTATATATTTATTTATGTTACTTTTTTGGGTGTGTTTACATTGAAAAGGTCCAAATTCATACGTTGTTGTTTATCAACAGGAGATTAAATAATTCCCCTTTGCTACGCTTCAGTTTGATTTTATTTATTTGTTTATTTATTTATTTAGGAGGGGGGTCATTTAGCTGGGTCCATACGTTTATTTTTATGGTGTATAATTTTTTTACATTACAATTTAAGACGGTTTGCGATAAAAAAAATTAATTAAAATACAATTTTAAATTTAAATTACAATTTAAACTAATCAGCGAGGAACATTGCTCAACTGTTCAGTATCGGACTGCTTTGGTTGATGCGCGCAATGTTACGGAAGTCGTCATTAGGTAGCTCGAATGGGTTGCGTTCCAAGCTAACTCACGTTGATTTAATGTAAATTATATTTAAGTAGCATACCGAAAATTTGACACGGGATACTCTCATGAAGCTCAAAGAATTAGAAAGCTGTTTACAGCAACTGGACACGTTTGAAAAACCTAAAATACTTCTAGAGCAGTATCCAACCAGTCCTCATATTGCAGGTAAACGTTATCATGCGAACACCTGAGTATTTTAAACTTGAAATCTCAGATTTTACTATCAAACTTTGTGTTATTTTCCACAGCATGTATGCTTTACACAATCCATAGTACGTTTAACGACATCGAAGGTAAAATGGTGGCAGATCTTGGATGTGGTTGTGGAATCCTAAGCATCGGGGCTGCGATGCTTGACGCTGGGTGAGAGATTCAACCAGTTGTTTATAGTGTTTAAAACTGATAAGCCATCGGTTGCAGCTGTTACTTTCTGACATTTTCTACCTTTGTCATCGTCTCTTCAGTTTTTGCACAGGCTTCGACATTGACGACGACGCGCTGGAAATATTCAGAAGAAATGCTGAAGAAGTGGAGCTCGCTAACGTGGATTTGGTCCAGTGTGACTTGTGTTGCCTGGAGGCAGAAGTGTATGCCAAAAAGTTTGATACTGTTATAATGAATCCACCATTTGGAACAAAACACAACCAAGGTGAATATATGATGTGCATGTTTATTTCCTACCACAGTATGCAAATGATCCAAAAGCATTGCAGCTTAGAGGTCCAAAAATAAAGCCAATTTGCATCAGGGGGATCAAATAAATTAACTGAAGCAAGTCATACTTATTTATATATATTTATTTATTTATTTATATATATTTAGTAGCACCAGTCAAATGTTTACACATTTCCCCAGTGGATTAAATGGGAAAGTGTTCAAAGTCTTTTTTTTTTTTTGGTTTTATCTTATGTATATATGTGCACTTTATTGTGTGTGAGTGCACGCATTAAAGGCAATCAACATCTGCCAATTTTCCATACGCTACAGTTCGTTTTAAATAAAATTAGAACATGCAATTTTAAATTTACTTCAGAAGTTTAGAGGACAAAGGGAAATACACATGTCCAGGTTGTTCAATTAAATACCTATGTAGAATGGGATATTGAATTAAAAGTGTGCTTTTTATATTTCAAGGCATGGACATGAAGTTCCTCCGCACTGCTTTAACAATGGCAAATATAGCTGTATACTCACTTCATAAGACATCAACACGAGAGGTAAGTTCAGCAGTTCAGGCACTGACAGCACTGGTTTATTTGCTTTAAAAACAATAAAATCAAGTTGGCCAATGCTGACTAAATAACTTTAGTGACAAGCAAGTACTTTTTTTTCATCCCAGTCAAATCCTAACTTATGTACCTGACATGTTTGATATGAAGGCTAAAATGGTTTCTTATCCATTTACAGCACATACAGAAGAAAGCCAATGACTGGGGTGTAAAAATGGAAGTCATTGCAGGTCAGTAAAATGCAAATGTCTTTTCTACAGTGATATTTAAACACTGATAAAATGCTTCCTTTACAGAACTACGATATGACTTGCCAGCATCTTACAAGTTCCACAAAAAGAAATCGGTAAGCCCAACAGATGTGAGATAACATGGTATCCATTAGATTCAAACACGATCTTTTGTTTTTATAAACATTTTATTTGCTATCACGTATGCAAACATAAAAAAAAGAGCCAAGCACATTCTCATCACTCAGTGTAGGAAATCTAAAAAGAAAAACCATTGGCACACAGATTCTAGATATCACACAAGTCTTACAAAACAAGCAAAAAATTAACTAAAATTCTTTGAAATTAAATTACCGTCAAAAGCAGGATTGTATTTGATGTGCTAAAATTAAAATATCTTTAAGGGGAGATATTGGTACACAAATAATGTGAGAGGCACAACATATAAAGGACTTAAAAGGCCAAAAACTGAATCCTAGCTTTGCAAATGTTTCTTCTCTAGGTTGACATCCAGGTGGACTTCCTACGATTCTCCAAAGCCTGAAGCTCTCACTGGAATGGATATAAGATGCCTCTGCATTTTTGTCATTTGTAATAAATGTTTTTTTACTCAAGAAAAATGTTGAGTTTAACCTCATTATTAAGATCCATTTTCAGTTTTGGCAACTTTCGCAGGAGGACCATCACCACCTTTGAGTTCTCTCTTTGGTGCTGCAAGAAAAGCACACAGGTTACAAATGTTGCAGATGGTTGCATGTAAATGATAATCTCAGTCAGAGTTGCACAAAACTTACCCTCATCTTCTTCATCATCACTATCAAATTTAGTCTTTTTTCCTTGGTACTGAGTTCTTCCATGATCTCTGCCACCTCTTCCCCTTCGCCCTCCTCTTCCTCTGCCACCTGATCTTCCTCTTCCACCTTATAAGACAGACAAGCCGTCAGTACTAAATACTAATTTGCTCATTCAAGGTATAGAATACTCTATAGAAATTTTTATTTTAATATATCAAAAACATGGCATGCATTAAAAAATTAAAAGATTAAACACAAACGCTTTAAGACAGAATTTACCTCTTCCTTTGGACCTGCTGTACGATTCTTGCTGAGCTTCAATGATCTTCTTCAGCATCTCTTTCTCTTCATCTCCCTCAAGCAGCTGCCAGGTAACACTGTTGTCCTTGATTTTCAGTTCGCCATCATTTGCCGCTTTGGCTTTTTCAAAGGCTTCTTTTGCACTTCCATCAAAAAGCAGGGTGCCCTTAGGGATAGAAATCAATTTATTTTAACAATATTTCTTCACCTTAACCTTGATAGTTTCATTCGTAGAAAGTTAACCTACCTCCTTGGCCCCTCTTGTGAAGTCAACCCACTTTATCTTTCCATGCCCTGAGAACAGTTCATGAAAGTCCTCCCTTGAAACATCTTCAAGTTCTCCAGAAAACTTTAATAGACAACCAGTCTGTTCATCCAAGAGGAGACCCTGCAATGGCAAATCACTATTAAGCCCACATTCTGTATGTAAAGAGCCTAACCCAACAACAAATTTCAAATTTGAAAATGAGGAAAGGGGGTGGATCTTACCATTTCTTTTTCTTCTACTTGTTTCTGCTGCTGTTCTTTTTCCCTGAATAATATTTTTGGGAAGAGGAAGATCAGTCATTGGTCTTAAAATATACATAAATAAAATAAAAATCTTCATCTTGTATACTCACTGTTTAGCTTTTGCTTTAGTCTCTGCTTTGAACTGTTTTCTCTCTTCAACTTTCTTTGCATGGTAATCTTCCCTAAAAGAAAACAAACTGAATTATCATTTAAAAAGAGATCCAGTGGCTTGTAAGACCCTTTATTAATAAAAAAAAAAAAACCTCAATGTAAATCTGATGTAATATAATACTGCAGGAGGAACCTCTGGAACATTGTTTTTCTAAATGAAATGGTACAATATCAAAGTTTTGTTTTTTTTTTACCTTCACCACTATTACTTAAATTTATACAAAAAAAGCAGCAAACAACTGCTCAGTCATCAGCTTCCCACAGTACTGTTGATGCTACTATTCATGAAGGTACATTCACACCAACATGGGGTGTTTTGCAAAGCAAGTATTTTTTTCTCAAAAGTTTACCTAGTAAAAATAAATAAATACATAAATAAAAAATATGATTACAACACTGTCAGTAACATGATAAAACAAAGGTTGGTGATTTTAGCCTCTGAAGCTATGTTGGTCCATCAGGATTTTTACAAGACCAAAAAAATGGGAAGCCAATCTGCACCAACAGCCTCTCCAGCGACCACTGAACATTTATTCGTACCAATACCAGAAACAAGGTGGGTAAAGTGTCATGCCCAAGGACATAATAGATTGACTAAGACATGTACTATGATGAAGCAGGACTCAAACAACCCATCTTTCAGTTTTTAGACAACCTGCTCTACCACCACAGAGTCACTGCCGCCCCAATTATATGCAAACGTGTAAAAAGTTGAGAATAATGCCAGCAAAATCTTGGGAGGACTGCCATTGCCATATAAACAAGTTAATGCATATTGTGACTTAAGGTGGTCGGACACAATGTAATGTTGTGTGTCAAAAATGCTGGTCATCTTGTCAACACCTACACGGCACAATCGGTTTAACCAAAAAGCTTCATCCTGCATAACATTTAGCTAAAAGTTCATTTTAAGTGCCCAAAACTGAATTTGTATGTCAAAATACCCATGTGTGTGTGAACATGGCCTAAAATAGGAAGTTCAACTAATTTACAAATAACCTTGATCTGGTTCTGAAGCCAATAAAAATTAAATGAAACTTGTTTTTTCTCTCATCAGTTTCATTTTAATCTGAGGCTGCACAGATTATGTAAACATGCTGTTATGTATAAAGCTTACCTTGGTAACACGAGCATCTCGTTATCTTTGAATGATTTTATGTCTGAACGTTCTAAGAACTGCTTAGATGACCCTTCGGTGTCAAAACAGACAAACACTGACCCCTGTAGAGGTAGAAGTTGCAGAAAAGATATTTTTATAAATTTCCTTAAATTAACTAAATTGAACACAGCTGCTGAATATTTACTGTTTACCTTGAATTGCCTTTGCAGGTTTCTCCTCATCTGAACGTTTTCTATGTTGCCTTTCCCATTCAGCCACTCCTGAATCTCATCAAGAGTTGTTTCAAGAGGAAAACCTTTCTAGATGGGGAAAAAATATGTCATGAGTATATGTGAGCAAATGCCATGGATATTTCTTGGCATTTTTATGTATATTGTTTGAGTGGAACTGACAAATGCAGGCACAACAATGAATATTTAAGCATTGTGAATGAGTATGCATTCACACTTACAATGTACACAGATCTGTGTTTTAGTGCGTCTTTGTATTCATCATCCTGTTCTGGTAAGGGTTTGTCTGGAGACCTCCTGATTTTAGTCTTGTCTTCACTGAGCTCCAATAGGCCTGTCTTTGATTTCTGGAGAGCTGCAACAATGACGCTGCTGTCTGTAGTTAAAGACTTCAGTCTACAAAGAGAAAACAGTTTTTTCAACAAACCTCAAGAGCAACACATATCGCTTGTTTATAGAAATGCATCTGTCAGCACAATACAGTGCAAAGTGAGGGACTTTTCTAGTCTTTTGCTGTTACTGAGGGTGTTTGAAGTGTTTCATCCAGACAATGATGCCACACTCATGTCCCACCTAACAGTAACGAAGAGCTCATTATTAACTTATTCATCACTTCCCACAGTCCTTAATGGACAATAGCTGACTGAATTCTTTTTATTTATAAATTATATTAAATCTTCAGTGTCTGATGTAATCATGTATGCACAGCATCTTCCAATGTCTACAATAAATCAGAAATAAATAAAATGGTATCATACAGAGTGAATGAACTATGATTATTTCATATCATATCTTTCATTCATTCATCAATTTGCTGTAGTTAAATTTTCAAATTGTATGTTGATTGCTTTTTTATAAAGTATTCTCTTTAGATATTTTCAGCTGTCTTTAAACAACAAGTGGACATAGAAAGATGAAAGTGGAAATATTATGCAGCAAGGCCTCAAATCAAAACTCAAAGGTAAATCTGCTGCTATGAGGACCTGCAGCAATAGGCAAGGTAAGTTTATTTGTATAACACAATTCAATGACAGGGTGATCCAAAGTGTTTCACAGAATACAAGAAGCAAGTTAAAAAAAAAAAGAATACAAGAAGCATAATTTAAAATGCTTCTTAATATAATATGCTTCGTACGCAGGACTCTGGCTAAATCAGTTGCATCACTTGTGCCCTCCTTTCATGTTATTGTTGATTCCAAAACAGTGTTGAGATCACACAATGGCCAGGTATAGCTATCTTGTGTGAACAATAGAGCAGACGTCACTGAGTTTATACTTTGAACTTGGCTAATGGGCAAAAAACTAACCTGTTGAATTTGAGCATTGTCTCCAAAGTCACCCAGCCATCATCGAGCTGCAGTTGTTCTTTGAGAAACTTGTCTCTTGGGAGGTTGTGATCCCCAAAATAATACTAGGAGCAGACAGATTTTTTCAGCTCAATTTAATTATACATTACAGCTGAGAATTTTAAAATCACAATTACCTCTACTTGTCGTGCCACTTTCATCTCAACTGGAGACATTTTTTCTTGGTTTTCTGCCATGGTTATTCTATGAAGACAGTAGGTAATGCAAACAGAAACATATACCACATCACTAGGAAAGAATAATAATAATAGTTTCCTCTTCGACAGCCATAACTAAAGGTGCATCAATACATTGATTCCATTGTATATCATGGCATGGAAATGGTATGAATTTCCTTTATCTGCTTGTTAGACTAGATATCTTGTCAGGTTTCAGGTGTCTTGCAGCTTTTCTCAATTAGAAAAAAAACTTTCCAATTTCCATCCATTTGAGAGTCATTGTAACTTCTAATAATTGAAGAACAATGTACATGATTCTATGAATTTATTGTTCTGTTGTTATCTTAGACATACATTTAATAATTCACATTTATTCACAGCATCCATCTAACTCATCTATGAACTTGTCCTAACCCTCTTTAGAGTTGTTAAAAAAAAAAAAGCTTAAGGGTGTTAAGAATTTGATAATTATGGGTCTCTGTCTTATTAAGTTTAACAAAGAAAAAGACTCAGATAAGCCTTTTCTCCTCATCTTTTGTATTTTGAACACACTGCAAAAATCTGCATCCCTATACAACACTTTGTTTTTCCCCCAGTCTCACTGAGTTTTGATTTTACATGAGTAGCACCTGTTTTAACTGTTGTGTGATTGAGCTTCAGGGTTAAGCAATTACAATTACTCTAAACAGGTAAACATATCATGGGCAACTTAACCTATTTAAACATTTATTTTAGGTAGTGTTAATGTAAAACATCATAGTTGCTAACAATGCCTCGAACAAATTTTGTATATCCTGAAGTCATTCTGCTGATACTGCTAGCCAGTTGTATCTAACCAACCTGCTAGCTTAGCTTAAATTCAGCGGCTACACGGTCACACTTAAAATAATAAAATGATAACCATTCGGCTTAGATTTATTTTACCCACAGTCTACCCTGACTAATAGAATCATGCTTTCTCCAGCGTGGTGATGATTGTGCCACTAATTACTTGGGGTCATGAAGTTAACCTAGTCATCCACACTGCATGGTTCCGCTCTACCAGCAGCATGCCGCTGAAAAGTGCCGGAGAATTAATATTTTTAAACGACCATATTAGCGTAAAACTATTGGGCGGGAACATACAGCATATATATGAATATACAAAGCTAAAAAAAACACTTACGATATGTTTTGCCTGTGTTAGCAGCACTTGGAGCCTTGCAAACCAAAAGCCCTGACTTCTCTGCTCACACGTTGTAGAACTGCGTGCTACGGAGAACAACTAGGACCAAAAAGAACTTGTATTCGCGACACCACCAAGCTGTCTAAACCCTACAGGGTAAACTATATGTAATTTAGTCAACAGCCAGCAGGTGGCGTGATGCTACATAACCGCAGGAGAGCTTAATTTTTGTCAATCAAAAATGTTTTATTAATATTATTATTGTTGTTGTTGTGGATGTACAAGTGCCTTTTCAAAAAGTTAATGGTATCTTTTTTTTTTTTTTTTACTGTTGCTTGGTGCACATAACAAAGAAGAGGATGTATTGTGTTTTGTCACAGTGTAAACACAATATTTGTTTCTGCTGTTTTCACTACTTGAGTGCCAACTTCTTTCTGAATTTATTGTGAACAAACACGTCACACTTTTATTATTTTCATTTAAATTAAGTACAGTTTCCTCTTGAAATACTAAATCAATTCTTTATCCCAAAATTATGTGTCTTTATTATTCTGTTTTAGATGAGGTAGATATGTCAGATACTTTTTCATTCTCAACCTTCCCCCCTTCCCCTCCATAAAACAATATATGACATCTACAAAGTTAACAGCAAGAGTGATGAAAATTCTCTGAAAGTAACAGATTCTGAAACCACATTCAAAGTGTAGTGATTTATTCGATTAAGTTACAGCTTGGTGATATGGCTCTACTAATAAAAGTGGATTTCAAATGAGGATTGTATTTCCACTGAAATACAACTGTACCCATTTTTTAAATTTCAACCTTATGTTTTAAAATGGTAAAAAGAATGAACTACAGTACTCATCAAGAGGTCCCCTGAGTTTAAAATGAAACACTTGTTCATCAGTTTTGGAAATAGCTCCTTAAAGAAATGCAGCCAGTGCAGCTTCATATTTTGCATGTACAGTTAATACTGTGAATAAATCATCATTTCATCCATCTGATACAAAATGATAAACAAAATGTTATTATTTAAGGTTTGTCACTAGACACCATAAACACAAACGCATCCATGCGATCTGGTGGGGCTGGGAAGACTCCCCACTATCTCCCATGAATCCTGCTCAGGGTCGTATTTCTCAATGCTTTGCAGATAAGTCCCTTTCGAGTATGAGTATCCCCCTGTTACATAAATGCAACCATTTATTACCACAGCCCCACACTCCATCCTTCTCTCCTTCATCACCGATATAGGCCTCCATTCATCTCTCTCTGTGTCGTAGCAGTCTGCAACAGTAGTCTGTCCACCCACCAAATACAGCTTGTTGTTGAGAGACACAGAACACAGCCCATACTCTGGAAAGAGAATGTTTTAACTTAGGAAAACAGGACTCAGCATATACAAGTTCCCATAATATCCTCTTTTATTTCTCTTACCTGGATGGGGACTTATTGTAATGATACCCCACTCATTGACATCTGGCCTGAACACCTGGATTTTCTCATAAGTGCAGCTTCCTCTGTACCCATAGTGGCCTCCGGTCACATAGATTTTGTCTCCCATTACACAGGCAGTTGCATTTCCCACACCTTCACAGGAAACAGAGATTATAATAGTCACTTAATCTTATGTCAAAAAGTCTAAAAATTGATGACTCAAGCATGCACTGATTGATTTTCTGACCTTGTGGGTGCAGAGGAGGTGAGTTTTTCATGTTTTAATAGTGTGGAATTTTCTTTCTTTCTTTCTTTCTTTCTTTCTTTCTTTCTTTCTTTCTTTCTTTCTTTCTTTCTTTCTTTCTAATAAGGTTGGGGAGTTTTTATTTGTTGGAACATCTGCCTGAAGATGCTGGAAATTATGAGTAAGGTGAGAGGTGATAAAAACCAAAATGACGAGCTGAATTTTGTCAAAACATGCTGAGAGAAAGAGAAAAAACCTATTACTAAATTTGTTTTAGTACTTCAAGCTGAATCATATAGTCTTCATCAGTACATAGGCGTTTTCTCAGCTATCCTCACATGGCCCTATTGATCCTGTCTTTAGAGTGCAATGACAGAGATCTTCTGGTATTGAATGGTTTGTGATATAGTGCAGACTCTTTGTGATGTTGTCATAACAACTGAACAATCTCCATGGCAACTGAGCAAACTCCATCTACTGCACTCGTATCTAAAAGCTCAGAAAGAAAGCTAACGTTGTTTGTCCAAAATATATACCAAAGATCAACAACTAACCCATGGATTTTTAACTAACTGAAAGAATGAATGAATGAATGAATGAATGAATGAATGAATGAATGAATGAATTCACAAAGATCCTGCCTGTAATCAGAACTGGATGAAAACAAAAGGATATTTTCAGCTATTTGAGCTTGGTTACAGCTGATAAACTGTCTAACCTCATGCTCCATTCGGGAACTTCTCCATTAGGAGAAAGGAGGTTCAGAATGGCAGCCTTTAGACAACTAAAACTTTTAAGTTCTCAGAAAAACTCGCTGCATGAATCGTGTGATGGATTTGCCTTCACTACATATTCTTTGCTCTACCTCTGCACTTCCTGAGTAAAATGTTTTTAACACATACCTTGTATCATTTTGGACACAGGGAACCATCTCTTCTTTAATGGATCATAAAATTCAGTCTCTTGCTCTGGAGCTCCTCCTCTGTACCCTCCAATGGCATAAATACAGCCATGCAAAGCCACAGAACAGTGGTAGTACCTGGCTGTAATCATGGGGCAGCCCTCAGTCCATTCATCGTAGTCACAATTATAAATTGAGACAGTGTCCAAAGCCTCAACAGTGTTTGTCTTGTAACCACCAGTCACATAGATGTTTGCTCCAAGAAAACTGACACTGTAGCTCTCTCTTCCGTGATCAGGCATGTCCTTTCCTTGCACCCAAGTGTTGCTGATAGGATCCCAGATGTGAACCTCACACAGAGGGTGCCAATAGTATCCTCCAATGATATACATGCTGGAGGATATTTTTCGGCTTGCAGATATCTCTTTCCCGCTGGACCTTAAAGCCTGAACTATTAGAGATTTTAATTTCTGGTCACTGCTCATCAGGTATAGTCTGTGCACCTCTAACGAAGCTCTGAAGTAAATCTCATCCAGATCCAGATGGATGGAGTGCAGCAAGTCTGACACATGGTGCACACGATTATCCAAGTCATGGGTAACCCACCTGACTACAGCATCTATCAGCACTTCATCCCTCTGCACAGTGTGGCTCTGAGCAGACAGAACTGACCTCACTTTCTCATGGTCGACCTCTAGGAACTCCTCCTGCTCAATGAGCTCTGTGAACCTGCTTAGCATCACTCTACGGGCTTCTCTCTCCAGCCTGGGACACACGTGCATCTCAGCAAAAGCGTGCATACCCAGACAGTTGTCGGCATCCAGGTGGCGAATGAGAAACTCCTCACATGCTTGTTTGACTGTGATGAACTGGAGGAGGTCTGCAGCCTCTAGTAGGCTCTGCACATTGTTCTCAGTAATGGACACCTGAGCGGTGTACACGTAATCCACCAGGGCACCCAAAACCCCGCAGTCCACCCCAGTCAATTTGATGACGCTGTTGGACCTCTCCTTCATATCAGCTGTGAACATGACTTTGAAATAGGAGCTGCGGGCTGCCAGTATGGCTTTGTGGCAGTGAAACACCTGTCCTGACTCACACTGCAGGGTAACGTCGGTAAACAAGCCGCTGGTGTAGAAATGCCTGAGAGCATCCAGGAGCTTTGCAGGATGGTCACCATCACTGAAGTCATAGGTATATATTTCAGGTTTTATATGTGACATGATATCTGAAATGCAGAAGAAAAACACATCAATGTCAAATAAGCTTTTGAAAATTCTGGTAAGGATTGGCTGTTATCTATAGCCTACGTTTCCATTCATTTAGCCTAAATATTCAAAGCCTCATTCAAACGGAGATGGGCTCACCTCTCATTTATTTCCATGGATTGCTGCTTTCCCACACTGTCATTCCGCTGCGTCCTTTCTCCTCTAAGCGCTCCTCTTCAAAACACATGAACCTCATTTTAGCTCACAGGACGGTCGCAGGCAGCTCGATCCTATTTTGGTATTTGTGTACAGCGGCCATCCCCCTCCTCCTCCTCCTTCCTCTCCTGCACTCTAGTGTCCAAGTCCTTGACAAAGCCAAGCAACCACTCAGAGGAATCACCCAACACCGCTATTTTACCTCACAGCCTAAATATAAACCTCCACATTTGGTCTCGTGACGCGTTCACATACGACGCATTAACAGGCGGAGATCCACTCAGAATACAAATCATATACAAATCGGCGCTGCCATCAAAACAACACAAGAATAAGACGCTACTGAAGTGGTCCATTCATGATTTTTCCCAGTCTTGTCGTTGCCATGGTATTCTGAACGTGGTATTCTACTGCGGCCAAGGCTTTACCTAATCCTAACAAGGATTAACAGTAGTGTTCTACATTACAGGAAAATCTCATAACCGAAGAGAAATTAAACTTTAAATATGCGCTAGGCTTAGTAATTCGGCGATATATGCTTTTTAAAAATCCGTATGATAAGGTCTAATGTGGCAGATAGAGATCAAGTCTGTGTGAAACAGTGCTTCTTGTATTCCTGGGAGGATAATTTGTTGCCAGAGTTTATTTTAGATGTGAAACTGTGTTGTGACATGGAGCAGGTCCTCACCTGCCTTATCTACGAGACATAATGTTTTCATCGCCAACAGGGTAGAGCAAGAACATTTTGTTGTCAATTCTAAGTTTAAACACACCATGGACCCAACATGCTGTACCCTTGGTTTTAATAACTAAATCGCAGGAGAAAACAAACGATGTGAAAACACTGCATCATTTATTGGTGTTGTGCAATAATCATCCGATCAAGACAGCATGATTACCAGATAAGTAAGAATGGGTGTGAATTGATCAGTTCCTGTTCAAATGAGATAACAGTAAAATGTTTCTGCGGATGCAGCAATGATTCACTAACATAAGAATCAGTGTTGGTTATGGATGCAATTTTCTGTAGTGAGTTGTTTTGCAATTTACAATTTTGAGTGCATTTTCCAGATTGCATAACTCATTTACACCATCATGTGTGCAGGAATATATCACCTACTTTTTTGTTAAAGGATAATGACAAATCAAAGAGAGAGGAACAGCTTAGTTAATATCTAAATTATAGCCTGATTAAAAGTTTAACTTCACAGTATAACCTGGATAAATTGACTGAGGTCAGCTGGAACATCTTTGTGTCAAACATTAAACTGAGAATAAAATTTACATAATTTTTTTTTTTGGCAGGTCTGTTCAGAAACAATATATTTTTAAAGAGAGGCTTAGCTGAGAAACTAAATGTAAAATCTAAATGAAAACATGTTATAGAAAAATTACCAAGAGTCTGAATGAGTAAAAGTAATTAGAAGATTTATTACAGAAGAAGTATAAAATACAAACAATTTTACTTGCAAGTTGAGAGTGTCGTCCAAACTCGCATGAAGTCCAGAGAGACTCTGGCTCTTGCATCATTAACATCAGTTTTTATTCAACCTGGTTGCAGCTGAAGATCAGTCTTTCAAACAGATAGTAGGAAAAGGGAGATTTGAAAGGCGCCATTCTCACCCAATCAGGCTGTAATCTTCTAAACAACTGTTTTCTATCAGCTGCCTATCAGTCTCATCTTTCCCCATGTCATGAATCTGAAAGAGTGGTCAGCCTGACCTCACATACAATGACCCAACAGGAGAATAATAACGTCAATGTTCTATATCAGTAATGTTCTATATCAGAAGGAAAAGAAAACACACATCATGACATGTAATTGAGAATAATAAATGAATAAATGCATTTTACAAGTAAAATAATGCTTACACTTGTGGTTATTGTATGAGTAAATATGATTGATTGCCATATGCATTAAAATTCCACAAACATTTAAGAAAAAAGGTTTTAATACACATACAAATTCCCATCAAGCTCAAGTCATGTAACATAACGTGACCCAACAACAAAAATAGCGGTGTGTCTCCCTCACATGATCTCTTAAATTAATTGAGAGATACTGGGATTTCAAATTTAAATTCTTTCTACAGATTATTTAATGTCCAAGATGCAAATAAAAAATATAGTTTTTTCCAACACTGAAAGCCTGGGATACAGTTTGGTAAAGCATAGCTAATAACTACAAGAGCTTAGACAGACAAGGTCCGCTACTTTTAAAAAAAAGATATTTACCTTAGTGTTAGTCTGTCATGATGAAACTGACTAATCTTTCTGTGACTTGGTACAATTAGAGAGCACCTCAATCTAATATCTTGAGTCCCCCAAGTTATTCATATATATCCTCATAACATTACAACAAAGATAGGAGACAGTGTTTCAGTCTGTGTAAATACCTGATACTGAGTTTGTATAGTTTTTCTGCCAGATAATGAGATAAGCCACCTGGTTTCACACGGGAAATGTGTGGCACACTGCACGGAGCAGGACTGCTGTGGCTTATAATGAATGCACCAAAGGTTGACAGAGCCTGACATTTTTGTTTTGAGAGACTTGGGTTTCTGCTGATTCTTTATCTTTATAATAACATCTAAACTAAAAGTCACTCAAATTGCAAGAATAAGTCGTAATGAGCCTGGTGCGCTCTTTAAGATTCTCACAACACTGCAAATCAACCTATAGATAAAGGACATTTTTATTAAATTCAGACAGACAGGGCATTAATAAGAGTAATATAAAATAGAAAAACGGAAACATTTTCAAATCCCTACATTAAACCATGTTGTATCTTTATGTAAATGGTCCTCAAGTTAGATGCCCATTTTGTGCCCATGCACCCTAAGAATCTATTGGCAATGTGGGTAGTTTACACGGGGTCAATGCAGAATGCATGGACAGCGTCATATGAAGCCTGCATTTCTGCCAGTTTACAACCAACATGGGCCCTCATACAAACTATGTCTGTTGTATTTCAGCACCTCTCTTCAGGTCTATTTGAGCTTCTAGATTGTCCTGATGAATTCTTAGATCATTTTCAGATGCAGTTTGTGGGCTAAAAATTTAAAACTATATGTTCATTGTGATACTATGTATTCTAAACTAGAATTAAATCATCACAGACTTGGCATAAATAACACAAAACCATCATGATATGTAACCTCGGCATGAAAATGAGTTGTCACACTACATAGCAAAACAAGTTTCAATCTAAAAACTCTAAAACGGTGATAGCACAAATTTTTATTTGGCCTAGTTTTTACAGCATATGCCATGACTTTAGACCCCATGGGACAGTACAATGGATGGATGGATGGATGGATGGGACAGTACAAATTCTTTTTGG
The DNA here is from genome assembly GCF_017639745.1 of Melanotaenia boesemani. Lineage (NCBI taxonomy): Eukaryota > Metazoa > Chordata > Actinopteri > Atheriniformes > Melanotaeniidae > Melanotaenia > Melanotaenia boesemani. Next base: position 18,257,821 of record NC_055693.1, read on the forward strand.
AGGTAGAGAAAGCCATGAAGCCACAGGCCTTTCACCAAGGAGACTGTAGTTTGTCTCTGGTTCTGCAAGTTTCCTTTTTATCCACTATAAGGTTAAGTTAAAACATATTTTCTGTATTGTTCAGGTTGCATGGGTTAGGTCTATCACATTTTAACTGTGGAAGAATGAAGCTTTTAGATGCAATAATTCAAGACTGGGCTTCTTTTAACTACAAAATAGTGTTATTGCAGGGCTGTTGTTTTGAACTCTGAGAGTTTTCTAGTAAACTTTAAACTTTTCACTAAAGTTTCTAATTTCTTTGCTTCTCAAAAGACTGGAAACATGAACAACAAAATATGAGAGGTTAAACCTTGAGCAAAAATTGTAAACTGGTTGTAATGTTGAAATGAGTGAATCATCAAACTCAACAGCACATGACAAACATTTTATTCAAGCTTTTTAAACATCTGACTACAGAAATGTTACGAAAATAAAAGTTTTAAACTCTTGTTTGCAAAGTGTGCAACTTCTAAAAAAGTTGTTAGATGTAAACACAAAGATCAAGACAGATCATTCATATTAAACCTTCGTGAAAATGCTAAGCTCTTCATATACTAAAGTTATTCTGAAACAGTGTGAGTGTTACTACTGTAATTTAAATGCTGACTTGTGCAGCTTCTTTAACCAAAGGCTTCAAAGCATTGAGATCTCGTATGAGAGATGACACCCCCACACAATACCACAGATCCCCAGCGCGGTCCACAGGAGCACTGAAAGACTCAATCTCTACTCCCTCTGAGGCCAAAAGTCCTAAACAAAGAACAATTGAGAAGAGAATAAAGGTGTGAATTTAAAGCTGGGAAAACTAACCAAAAACCAGAAGAGTGCAATTTAGAACTCATAACTGAATGCCATCTTCAATTCAAATAAAGTCTTTAAGGATTGCTGCATAACGCAGCAACAAAGAAAATATTCAGTTTCATCCTTGAGATTGACAAGAATACATTAATTCCCACGACTGACCCATGATTATAAGCTTCTTTTCACTTGCTTTAAAGTTACATATATGTGTTTTTTTTTGTTGTGTTCAAGCCAGAAAAAGAAGGAGCAATGTGTTATGTAATAAGTATTTCTCTAATATTATATCACATGTGCTATGTAAATGTTCTGTGAATGCTGGTGTAGTCATGTAGGTCTGAAAGCCCCACAATCCGTGTGCCCTACAATGTCTACAGTTGCAATGATTTGTACATAAATGTTTTGGTTTTTTTTTTGTAAATGGATGTGCAGTGTCTCTGAGTTTTAAATGTGCAACTACTGTAGATTTTTACAAGCCAACCGCAAATATTGATAATACATAGACATACATACATTCACTGCAAGGACAATATATACTAAAAACCTAATGTAAATTAAAGAAAAACATCAGGGATGCTAAAAGCCTGAGTTTAACAGAGCTGATTTTCATGCAGCCATCCACATTTTCTTACCAGCCACCGAGGACAGCAGCTGTGGGCTGGGAGAGGCCTTGAAGAACAGCAGATTTCCAGTGAGAGAGACAGGCTGTCTGAACACACTATCACTGAGCTCCAGCAGGACAGGAACACCACCTTGAACTGAACCGCTGGCTTTAAAGCTGCAGCCATTGGCTACAATTTCCACCTTACACACTCCTTCAGCTACCTCGTCAGATGCAGAGTGGATTTGATTCACCTGAAAAAGTAGTTCACACAGATAATATAGTTTATCTCAAAGACAAAAAACAAATGTGGTATTTGTTAAAAATGAGCTGACTTTATACCATGATTCCAGTCTCCTTGGCAATGCTCAGTATATTGATGAGGTTCGGGCAGCATCCAGATTCATGACTGAGCAGCCCAACTAGTACCGCTGATGTCATGTAACCGGTGCAGGACTTCATGCAGTCCCCTGGTTTGTAGAAAGCAGGGCACACTGTTAAGGGCTACTTTAAATGGAAATATTTTAAAGCAGAATACTGCATGTGAAAAATAACTTAAATATTCACAACATTTGCTGCATTAAACTGCCTCATGTCAAATACAGTGTTAATTCATGATGACACCACTAGATGGAGAACAAATAACCTGCAGTTAGAAATTAACCCCAACTTTCCACCTTTAGGTTACTGCTTACAACAACAGGTTAGATCAGTAATTTCACCTTGAGTGGTGATTTGGACACGGCTGAAAGGTTTCTTGGAAGTACTGCAAGACTGAAGCACAGCTCCAACAGCTTTTCCGAGCGCGATCAGCTGGTGAGACTCCTGAGAGAATGTGCTGGCCAAAACCTGTGCATTCACCTGCACAAACATGGCACAAAAGCAATCAGAAAGTTGGATTTGCAGATGCTCCACAATGAACATTTCTAACTGACTTCCATCTGCATGTCTTTTAATGAAAAGCTTATTAGTTGATAAACAGAATCTCATGTTCCCATTTCAATCTCATTAAAAAGGGTGGTAAATCAGCAAAGCAAAGGTAAGTCTTGGTGTGAGATGCTTAAAAATTACATTTCAAATCTGATTTTTAAGCCAACAAAACAGAGAAACTATTTTAAATATGGAAAATAATAAATACATCTGTAACAGGTGCACGTCTATTGATTTACCTCAGAGTGCTCCAGAAGTGCTCCTAATAGGGCTTACAGTCTCATCATTCAAACTGATGTCTCTAATAACTAACAGATGGTCATCTATTCAGTATAGCTGACACATTATTAAATGTAACATCATGTTGCTTGAACTACTGTTATTTTATAGAAAATGGTCTGAATATTTATAAAACAAACAAAAAAAAACCCACTTCCAGGGATGGAGTGGAACCGATTTTCAGCCCACCTCTTTTTTCAACTGCATAAATTAAACATCTGTTCCTACAATCCTGTAGTTTTTATTGTCACAATAAAGACATTCAAAGCCCAATTTCCTGTATTAATGCACCAGATTACAAAAATATTGACTAAAGAAATTAGTTTCCATGCTTTCATACTTCCCTTTATTAAAGGGACGTGACTTGCAGCAGGTGCAACACAGAGCAATAGAGACACCATTATCACTCACACATCTCAAGAGACCAAAATAAAGACCAAAGTTTATCTTAAAATGGAAGCAGCTTATGTTTCACACAAACCACCCTGTCTTTCTTTTTCTTCCCCACCTTATGTCTCTTTCCTTGTCGAGTATTAAGTCTGTATTAAAAAGTCTGCATTGCTCCCTAAAATGATCCTTTCTCTCTCTCCTTTCAATATATTCATAACTTGAACCACTGAACCAATTGGACATTCACTCAAGTGGATTCAGATTAAATCAGATCTAAAGGGTTTTACATATTCAGTCCATTTTGACCAAACCTGGTAGAACTTTTCTTTTCTAATTTAAGGGCAAAAGATATCTTTTCCATAGGGCAGATATCAAATACAATGTTCATCCATTCCTCAATACCAGGTGGTTCCATCTTTAGCTATTTCCTTGTAATAGCTTTTTTGCTTTGTAACATTCTCTATTTAGTAGTTTTCTGTCACCAGTGTGCTAGTTTTCATAAATTATATCACCCAGGTACATGGTTACAAACAGAAGGGGAATATTTGCTCTAAATATGTTCACTCAGGGCTCCAGACTGCGACCAAAGGGTCGCATTTTGCGGCTAAAATGTACTCGCGCAATACTGAGGAGTTGGAAACAGTAGCTGGAGAGGAGCATTAGTACCTGAAGCTGTTAATGCCAGGAACTACATGGACAAATCATACCATGCCCTATGGGGGAAGATGGGGAAGACAAATTTGCCGTTCTGCTTCAACTACAAAGTGAAAATCAAATCAAATCATCAAATCTGATTTGATTTGATTTGACAAGTTCTATGTCTGCCTGTTTTGTATTAGTGTGGCCAGTAAGATGTTTTTTTTTTGTGTTGTGTCAACTGCTGCACAAAAAAAAGAAGTGAATTGTAAACATTGTAATTTCTGAATTTATTGTTCAAGTATATATCACTAAGACAGTGAAAATGAGAGGAAATGTGAATATTTCCTACACAACGCGTTTTCAGTGTGCACCCCTAAATTTTCTGCTAGCGCTCCTAAAAATTAGTGGCCACTGTGCTCCTCATCTTTCTCATGTCCTCGCTGTCCTCCATCTAGTCTGTGTTCTTATTTTTACTATCTTCTTCCATCTATACTCTCCAACTCCTCACCTGTCTCTTCTTCTTCAGTTATTTTTAGTAAATTTTCTACACCTTCCTTAGTTTCCCTTGATGTCTGAGTTAAATGTTAGATTTGACCCACTGAAATGTTTTTCATCAACTACACAAATAATAGGAAAATGTGATTTATTCATAAAATACTAAACTAAAATACTATACTAAAATAAATAATATAGTGAGGCTGTAATTCAGCTCTGTTTACTTTGATGTTGAGCCTATAGATGCCTTTGGAATAACTAAACCTCTCTCTGTGGTCAGTAACTACACTGGGTGGAATGGGACCAGTGAGTTTAGCTTGTTTGAAAAAACACAGGGACATACACCTCATCTATTTATCCCTACATTTACTATTATTCAGTTAACCATCCGTCAGAACAAATGAGATGTATTAATGTCATTCTCCATCTTATCTATTAAATATTTTTTAGTAATTTTTTTCTGTAAAAGCTCACAGTGGCTGTTTTATTCCCAGTACTGATTAGTTTAATGACAGCTGGTCTAAATAATCATCTACTCTGCAGATAATTTTACCTGAACTCAGGTGATCTCGGGGATGTATTCCTCCAAGCTAAACGCATGCAGTTATTTATTATAACAATAAATTATTTTAGGGCTGTCAAATGATTAAATTTGTATTCAGATTAATTACAGTTAATTAATTAATCATGATTAATCACAGCTTTCAAATTTATCATGATTAATCACAGCTTACAGATTAATCATGATTAATCACTATTCGCGACTATGCCTGAAATTTGCCCATTTTTAGTTTTAAACAGAAGGAGCCAATGCTTACAAATATTTACTGTTAACAGACCTTCCCTCGGGTAAATGTCAGATGTCCAGTGGTCAGTAAATGCAACATGTAATGTACTTCTATATGTGCTCTAAATCACCTCTGCCATGTTCTAGATCATAATTCAGAATTCATATATCATAATCTCACCAACCGTCTCCATGGTGAAAATATCTCATATAAACAGCAGATGTGACGACTGAAGTTAAACAGCCAATATTGATGAAGAAACTCTGATGATCTGGATAAAAAATGGTTTTTCCTTTTACCATTGAAGTCTAAGTGTTTGTGTAGCAGTGATAAAGGTCCTAGAGTAAGTCCAAAGTAAGTAACTGCTGATATAAAACATCATTGGCTGTTTGACTTTTTTCTTAACTTTTACCATTAGATGATCACTTTAGTTGTAATAAGTTCAATATTTAATAAAATCTATACCTAAAAAAAAAGCTCTCATTTGTGCCCCCCTTTTCCTGGTCAGTGCTCCTGCCTGGCCCCCCATCAAAACTCTTCTAGACCCACCCCTGGATAGCTGAAATATAAACCCTGTCTACCACTAGCCAATTACTGTGTTAGAGAGGGTCCTGCCAAAAACAATACTTTTGGATAAATATGCAACGATGTGAACCATGAACCACTAGTTTCCTCCTTCTCGGCTGAACGATAAACACATGCAACAAGAGAGAAAAACCGATCAGCTGATCACCAACAGCTATCATGATTCACGGAACAACATGAGATGAAAGGGAAGAAGCAGTTGCTGCACAGAGATGACCAGAGAGCCACAAGAGCAGACACATTGGTACCGGATAAGTTTAAAAAAGAATACTGGAAAAGTGCGGATGTGGCTCATTTTTTCCATCTGGCCTCTCCATTTCCGCCGTCATAACAGAAATGACAGATGTATGGGGCTTGTCATACCGCGCATGCGTTAACTGCATTAAAAATATTAACGCAATGGCATAAATTGCTTAACACCCACAACGCATTATTTTTGACAGCCCTACTTATTTCATAACCATATTTATTACTGCACATTTGAACAAAACAGAAAGGAGTAGTTTTAAGATGCTGGAACATATGTTGTTTAAACATTAGCACAAAAACTGACACCTGCAGCAGAAAGACCTAAATCACTTACCCAAAAACCAGTGACAGTGCTACAGATAGCCAACAACTCCACATTTTCTCCCTTTCATTATACCTGCATAGTACCTGATAGAACCTGCCTGTAGTGCCAAAGGACTCGGGAGTAATGTCTGTCTCCAACCATAGCGGCACCTGTCCTCCTCCTCTTTACTTTGCTTCACCATAACCTCATCACCTCTGCTGCTGTTATGACTGATGTTCAGATGTTTAACTAAGTTTGTGGTCTTTACATACATCAAACTGCGCATCGTGTAACCATATATGGTAATTGTATGGTTTTTAGTATGACTGCATATGTAAATTAGCCTAAGGCTAGCTCTGGTACAATGCATCAAATGGCAAATTTATGTTTAAATTTTACACAGTCCTTTATTAACAATAAATAAATAAATAAATCGTTGCTGTTAGTGGAGCTGAAATATCTGCACTCATCGCTGTGTGTCAGACTGATCACTGAGCAGTGAGTGAACCACTCAGCACGTGCTGCAATGCTACGCTGCGATGCTAAGCTGCGATGCTAAGCTGCGATGCTAAGCTGCGATGCTATGCTATGATGCTACGCTGCAATGCTACGCTGCGATGCTACGCTGCAATGCTTCAACGCTACGCTGTGATGCTACAATATGATGCTACAATATGATGCTACGCTGCAACTTGTTTCACATATGCCCACTGCAGGAGGAAAAAGTAGTTCCTACCTATCCTAAGTGTTTAGTTATATTAGTGTTGGTATAAGAGGAATAGACATTTCTGTATTGATCTGAGCATAACTACTATTTAGTATTCTCAGATTACTAATTAGATCAAAGAGTGGGTCCATTTTTACTCACCCACTTATACATTTATTTGTTCAACCGGTACACCGGCCCAAGAGTAATGCAGCCTGCCAGGAATCCTCCTGAACCTCTGATTAGCCACTCCGGCTTTGCTCACTTCCGTCATGTTCTTGTTCAAGTTTTCCAGAGACTACTCACACAAAAGTTTAGAACATTGTGGTGCCATTAAGACCTAAATTCTCCATCAGGCCACATTCCAACATGTCTCAAATGTATATTACATGTAAATATTGTTATAATTCCAGGGTATGTTTTGTTTTGCAATGTGGATATCTCAAACTCAAACAAGCCTCCCCAACAGTATAGCTAAGTTGATAAATGATAAACACATTAATGATAAATTGTACCAAAATCTGAAGGACACAACTTTGACAGGTTTTCTTTGTGTTGGTGAATGAGACAGAAAATCTTAAACTCAACTCAGAAATCATGAATAGAAATGTATTTAAATACAGACTTTTTGCTTCAGACTGTGTGTTCTTATAAGAGCTGTTTATAACACACTGCAGCACACAATGAACCAGTGTAAAGATGTCTACTTCTGTCAGTAGATCAGGTTGTTACAAATAGAGCTGTAGGGAACACTTACAACATTTAAACATGTAAAATCTCCAAGAAGTTCATTTAACTGTCACTGATGAAAGATAAGGAAAGCCCTTTGGATTATAACCAAATCATAGTGAAACCATTTTTATTTTTTATTATATTGATTTTTCTGCATTAGTAATAATAATAGTTCTTTTTGTTCAAAACAGACATGGCAGTAAATCAAATGCAACACCCACTGGGGGCAAGTAGGTTCCCATGACAACATGATAAATACACTTTGCTTTATTGCAGCTTAACAACATCATGGAGCATCATCGGTAATATAGAGCTCAAAGGGTTTGTATATACAGTATATCACTATCATTTCCATCCGTTTATTCAGACAGATGGCTCAGACAATACCATCTGGAAGAGAATAAGTGAAAGGGCTGTACTTTCATAACTGATTATAATTAAGAAACAAAATCACTGTGTGATCTAGCCAAATGTGAAATAAGCAAGGTTCATTAAATAAATAATTGAGGCAGGTTATACTGTCATCATTTTGAATTGATTGTTATCTTAGGATGCACTTGCAGTACACAAGACTGCTTTTCAAACTGCAGGAGTGATGTTTGATAGACATCATTAGCAACTTAGAGGAGTGAGGTTTATTTATTTATTTTTTCTTTTTCTTCTATTTTTAGTTTTGGGACACTTGTGGGTTTACAGGTATAAACAATGGCTCTCCCAAAGTTCACTGCAGAGCCCCTTTAGCTTGTTTTTATGAGACCAAAGCTTATGATTTAAGAAGTTATGTGTTTGAAAATGTTTTAAAAAGTGTATGAACAGTGAGTGGGACTTACTGCTCCAACCAGGTTCTTGCCCTTCACCATGTCCACAATCTGCAGGGCGATGTCCTCCCCACAGCGAGCTTGAGCCTCCTTCGTGCTGGCTCCCAGGTGTGGACAGCTAATGACATTTGGATGGTCCACCAAAGAACGGTTCCTAGGTGGTTCCTGTGACCAATTACACAAAGATACATGCATGTTCTTTGTACATAGTAAATTATAAAAACAAACTGTAGAAAGTTGGTGGCTGATTTTACCTCAATAAAGACATCAAGTCCCGCTCCTCCACACTGTCCAGACTCCAACGCTCTGAGGAGAGCAGCTTCATCAATGATGCCCCCTCTTGCACAGTTGACAACCTTCACTCCTCTCTTGCATTTGGCAAATGTTTCATCACAGAGCAGACCTTTAAGACAAGAATGCATTAAAAAGTTATCGACATCTGCCAAAATTTTGTTCCGTCTCTGCTTTACAGTAAGAAGAGGGAGGCTCACCAACAGTGGAGGGCATAAGGGGAGTGTGTACAGTAATGTAGTCACATTGGGGCCAAAGCTGCTCCAATGACATCTGCTCCACCCCCCAGCTGGCTGACACCTCAGGTGGAGTGATTGGATCATAACCAATTGTCTGCCAAGAAGAAGAAGAAGAAAAAACATGTCTTGTTTTTTTTTTGTTGTTTTTTCTTTTTTTCAGCGAGAACTTTGAGCCAACAAGTCTCATCATGCCACATTTTCTCACTTACCCTCATGCCAAATGCTTGCATTCGTGTGGCAACTTCTTTTCCTATCCTTCCAAGTCCAACTATGCCGAGTACTTTGCCATATAGCTCTGCACCCATGAACTGTAAAATCAGAAACAAAACAAAGACCTCAAAACAAAATATAAACCATGCAAAACCATGTGTCACGTTTAATTATTGACATATGGATGACCAATGGAGCCAATCATGCAACAGACATTCCTTTGTGTGCCAACCTCAAATGGTTGGAAATCTCCGTTTACCTTTTTACGATCCCAGTTCCCTTGTTTCATTGACATTGTGGCTTGAGGCACATTTCTTTAAAAAAAGAAAATAATAACGATCAACATATTAATCCACTTCAGCGCCATTAAAACCTCTACTAATAGCTGCTCACAGAAGCATGACTTATCTTGCCTTGAGAGGCTCATCAGCAGGGCACATGTCAGCTCAGCAGCACTGATTGTGTTTCCACTTGGTGTGCTGGAGAAAACAGTTAGTGGACAATATATCACGTTTGAGCTTAAGAATAAACCAAATCTGCATATAAACAGCAAACTTACTTCATCACTATAATGCCCTTCTTGGTGGCAGCATCAACATCCACATTGTCCACACCGGTCCCAGCTCTCCCAATAATTTTTAGATTATCAGCAGCATTTATAAAATCAGCTGTTACCTTGGTTGCAGATCTAACAACAAGTCCATCATAGTTCTAAGATGTAGAAGAAGAAAAAACATTGTTAACTGCCTCGACTTTCTTCTGCTGAATCCAGTTATCTATAGCTCTGGTTTGTATGCTGGTTAGATTACTTAGTTTAGTAAAACATATATTTTCTGTGATAATGGATATGTTATTCTAGCATATACTCGGTTTAAATACTGCTGATCATAAGTTATTAACTGCTGATTTGTATAAACTATATGTAACCTTTATTTCTAGCAGGTTATTTTAAAACCATGGTTAGATGTGGGCATTTCTACTAGCTGGCATACAGATTTCCCTCATAAAACAGAAATGGAATAGTTAAAACAGAGCATGTTTTAAAGTTGTGTTCAGTTGTGTTTAAGATGTGTTTCTTTAAATTTTGATATGTCAAAACTGAATTAATGCACAGCAAACATAACTGAGATTTAAAGTGACCATCAAGTGGATTAGAAACCACTTTTTTAAAGCTGTAAAGGGGAAAAAAAAGAATTTACATTAACCTGTATTTCTTCATTCATAAGGTGTAATATCCAACCATTTCTCAAAAGCACAAAAAAGTAAAAAGAATAATTTTTTCCTTAATTTCACCATCTCCTCCAAAATTATTAACTACTACTAAAATGTTCATACAAAACACAGTTGTGTTAAAATGTTTGTAGGTAGTTTAAATGGTGGCCACAACATAAATTGGCCCAACGCCCTAATAAATAATGGGTCCGCCCCTGAATTTCCTGCAGAACACTGCAGTAGTTGATTCAGTTTGTAGGAGGGTTCAGTTGCAACACTTTTTCTTTAACATATTTCTAAATGGACAAATAAATAAATAAATTAAATATCTGGTAAAAAATATGTACCTGTTGCCAACACCACGGATCTGATAAGAGATTAAAGTGTGCGGTGTGGAAGTGATGGGACGGCAGTGATGAGTTGCATCAGCTTCCAGATGGGCGGAACTAAAAATCAGTTGTCCCATCTCAACCTAATTTTTTTTTTTTTATGCGTATTATATACTTGGGCGCATTTTAGATTAAAACTACGGCGCCTTTCTTTTTACAGGTTTATTTAGTTTTCGTCTTTTGAAAGACTTTCCCGAGACAAGTACATCGCACGTTTAAACTGATGCAGGATAACTTTGCAGAAAAGAGACTACCTGTTGCGGAGAAAACAATGCCATCTCATACAAAAGAACACAAAAAGCAAACCTTACCTTGATTTCAGAGATTAATTCCTCCTTTTTCATGTTCTGCTTTTCGGTGACTCGGATGCCATTTTCCTCTAGAATCGCCCTGCAACGAGGATCAACACTTTCACTGATCAGCACAGTTTTGATGGAGATCGGGGCCATGTTAATCTTTTTAATCTGCAGGCTGCACGGTGGAGAGCCGATGTTAAGACGAGTGGAGGAACTTGTGTAAAGATGGAAAGACTTTCTTTCCCTATGTTGGTTTTGAATGGTTGTCCCCGATTGAAGACGAAACCATTCAACGTGATCCCGCCTCTCCTGCATCTCCAGTTCTGACGTAACCGCACACGGATTCAGTTCAAACACAGGCAAAAAAAAAAAAAAAAAATCCAACTAAGTGTTTACGCCAAATAAAGTAAAGAGAAACATACTTTGTAAGTAGTTATAAGCATGTACTTGTCCCCTTGCTGGCCCTTACACAGCATTAAATCTGAAGCAATGGCGCTGGGACACTGGCAACCCGCAGTGACGAGGCAACTTAGATGAAATCGAAATCAAACTAAATAATCAGGAATGTCAAGATAAGTCCGAACTGTAAGTTGAAATTTTTCAAGAAACATCAACCTTGTTCATGTTTGCCCTCACTAAATACTAAGTTTCGTCAATAGAGTTAATTTAAAAGACACCTTTCATCACCTGACTCATTAGGAAGCACATGACAGCCTCTTATGTGCTTTACCAGTAATTTAACACATCAGTCTTGGTCATGCCACTCTATCTGCGTTAAGTACATGTCATTTGTTATTGTGCAGTGTGCTCATGTCTCCGTAAGTCACTGTCAGCCAGCAGTGATGGGTTGACTGTCTTCCACACTTGATAAAAGAGGACAAGAGACAACCTTGTTTAAAATGTAAATCATGAGATAAGTGCTTGACATACAGTTTGATTCATGTCCTTTCAGTACAAAATCCAGCTCAAGTAATAGAATATGGTCTTCAAGGAGACTTTGGTGTTAGACGCTATTGCTACATTTTTAATTAAGTAAATGAATTTAGCTTTTACCCCAAATGAGATTTCAAGGCGCTAGATGGCAAGACGAGATGTGAGGTTATTTTATATTCGCTAACATAAATCTGCGTGCAAATTATCTTAAATGACCCTGCACATAGAAGGCATAAACATGTCGACACAAATAAACTTGCTGATAGGTGATTTTGGTTGTGCCTGTGTCCTCCTCTGGCATTTTGGGTGCTTGAAATTCACTTGTGCTCTCAAATCTGACTAATTTAAGTTTCCTTTTTCTTTTAAAAAAATTGCTCTTGTGCAGACAAGAGATTGTGTAGTTTTTTTTTTTTTTTTTTTTTTTTAACGTAAAAGGACATTACATTTTTATCTTCCTTCACCATATCCTTCATTCAGCATGACTTAAACCTGTTGTCTCTAGTGGACTTATTTTTTTGGTTCCGTCTAGGGATTGCATTTATCACAATGTACTAACATGTCAAGCCACAAGAGGGCGCTCATATCGATGAAGAGCTTCAGTTGCACTTTTCAGAAGTAAAAATTCTAAGAGAAAACAGTAAAGTTAATGTGTTTATTCATAGAAAGAAATCTATATAATTCCATCTAATATTTATATATTAAAAAGTGTGTATAATAATGATGGAAAATTTTGTACACTGATTAATGATGATATTGCGATAATCTGTGAGAGACACAGCTAATCATTTAATGATTGTGACCAAAACTGTTTTTACAGGACACTGTTATCTTTAGTGCTCCCTGGGAGTGAATACAACTGTAAAACACATCAAAGGACCTTATTGCCTTCTGCTGTGGTAGATTAACGTGAAACCTGACTATGGAGCCTTGCACCACTGGATGAGACAACAGTTCCCAGGAGGTGATGGGGGCATATAAAGAAGTGTCCTGGACTGGAAGCCAGTTTCAACATTGTCGGCTGACCTATGTTCAGCTTGTCTTCTGGCTGTGTTGTGAACTCCTGCAATTGCAGTAAATAGCTGTGTCTTCTCCCCGATCCGAGCGTCTGTGATTCATTGAGAATTTTTTTAACAAGTAATAACTTTTCAAGAGAAAGTTAAATGAAATGTAATTGTATGCGGATACTGGGACATACTTTATGATGTATTACCACACCTGCAGAGTAAAAGTAAGTAAACTTAGTGAAATATTTAGGACAGACTGTCTAGGTATAAGCATCAGTTCTAAGTTTCTACATCAAACTGGATGTTAGTTACATTCAATAAAGCTATAATGGATCACTAAGCTCCAAAAGCTGCCTACTGGTAAAATCATGAAAGTACATAGAAGAGGTACATCAACATCAATCAGAGGTAATTTGGAAAGGTGGGCAAACAAAAATGGTTTGACAACAAACCAATCAAGATGCTTTCCAATGATCAAGCTGGGCAATCTAAAGACAAACGCCAACAGTGGACCAAGAAAGACAAACAATATGTGAGTATCCCACAAACACACGTTGTGTGCTAGTACATGGGCAGCGCAGACTTGGTAGATACGATGACAAGCTCCTACTGAATGAATGTCCAAACTTTTGCTTACCCAATAGCTGGTTATAGTTTCACCATAACAACTTTGAATGTTATATGCCAAGTAGGACTGTCATACATTTCCCTGAATTTTGCATCATCGTGTCATTTTGGTGTAACAGTGATGATGTAGGATAATACATCTAAATATCCACATAATATCTCCTTGTTACGCATAACGTAAGAATACAAACACATACATCAGAGAGTCTAAAGAAGGGTTTGTGTAATGCAGGGTAATGTAAAGGGCTATGCAGGAAAGTTAATGTCAGTGTGTAATATGTTTTCCTGAACCTGCAAGCAAAACTTAACTGTTTTAATGTGTTTATGTGTTATTAAAAAATAAAAAAGGAAAGAAAAAAATCATAATAAAAAAATTAAAGCTTGGGTCTCATGAAGTTAGAATAACAAAAGGCGGCCCAAAGTGCTTTTATTAGGATCAAAGACATATAACTTGTTTTTTTTTTTTTTTTTCCTTAGCGTTATTTGTCATTTTTGGTCAGCCTGATTGGTGTGGGCAGTATGTTTTACAGGTCACACACAATACCACTTTTTGGTGAACAGAGGAAATGTTTCTGATTGGTGTCGCCGTTGCCTGGATACAACCCAACAAACGAAGACCCGCCAGTGGTAGATGTGCATTGGATCAGCCGGGTGTATGCAGGAGGAATGCTCTGTTGTGATTGGTGGTTTGGATCGGCATAAAGTTGCTTATTGGTTGTTATTGTCAAAGTATTTTGGGTCACACATCAGAGCAGGTCTAGTCGCAGCAACACCTTGTAGCAGCTAAACGCAGTCAAAAGCGCCAGACTCAATTGTTTAACTTTTTTCAACTGCAATACTAATAATATCGAATTATAATGGCGTCGGTGGTTCAACACGGCCGTCGGAGAGGAGTCAATACAAGTGGTGAGAACTAAATGAGCACAGTTTGTGGAGGCTTATTTAGTATTAATCATTCTTATGATTTCTTTAAAGTACACACATTTATTCCAACAATTAAGGTTTCAAAATGACAATTTTCATATTTCTAACCATTTTTTAACATGCCATCTTATAAAGTTTGTGAAATAACGTTTTAATACGTCTGATTTTGTTTTTATATTTACAGTTTTGTTTATGTAAAATTTTGTATGAGGCTAAATTATATATTAGAAAGGGCATAGATAGCCTCAGAAAGTCCACACAATACATTGAAAACTACAACAGAAAATTCTGTAGAATTGTGCCACAACACAGGAGTAAAAAAATATGGAATTTACACTGGATTACTAACCATGTTATTGATCAAAATAACCCCAGTATTACGTTAACTAGACTTGAAAAGAAACACTAAAACGTCATATTAAAAAGGACAAATAAACCTCTTTGACTTTGACTTTGACTTGAGCTTGGCAACCAATAATCAAATAATAAGGTATGAGCTACAATACACTTTTATTACAGCCAGAATTATTATATTATTGGCTTTTGTTGCATTACTGGTTGCTACACGGAGCAAAAGTTTAGGTTGTATTTAGTTTTAACTGGAATGAGCAAAAACAACAACAAAAAACTTCTTAATCCTTAATTATCACATATTATAGAAGAGCAGGTTAATGTGCAATTTTATTTTTTAAGATTACATGTGCACAGGTTTTAACTAAAATTATTCAAGCTATTCATAGTTTTCTTCAGCTTATTATTTAATAGTTCATTTATAGTATGTGGTCTCATTTTAATATCCTGTTTTTCTGTTTGTTTGTTTGTTTGTTTGGTTGGTTGTTTTTTAAGCAGTGGAAGCTGATAAAAGAATCCAGCTTCCTGATGTCCGACAAATCACAATCGTAAGGAAGGGCGACTGGGTCAGGGTTCAAGATGAACTGAACAAATGGGATAAAGAAATGGAGCATAAAAGAGAGGCAGCCAAACACAGAGAAGCTCTGAAACTGCAGTCACAAGAGTTGGTGAAACTGTGGCCCAATAGCATCGCTGTAAGTTCCAGTACATATCTGTACTCTGATATTACCTGCTTTAATACAGTCAGGTTTGTCTAATAGGTTGCAAACAGTGGAACACGTAAAAGAATAACAACATGATTCCATGTGTGTGCATTTATTACAGGCCCAAAGGCAAAGGAAGCTAGAGGCAAAGAAGATTCGAGATCAGATTGAGGAGGAGAAAAGGAAATTGATGGATATAGAAGAAGCCAAATTCAGGGAACAAAAGCGAAAAGCAGCCATTGAAAAAGCCAAGATTAAGTTGTATTATCAAACAAACCGGGTCAAAAGATTAAATGTGAGTATTGGTTCAAGAATTTACGTACTATTTGTACATATTACATCACATTAACTTCTGGGATAATGAATTATTGCTACGTCCCCAGAGTGCACTCCTCCTGACAGAAGTCCTGAAGGAGAGAGAGGCTCAGATTGAACTGAAACAAAAAATAAAAAGTGCCAGTAAAGATGTGGATAAGGAGTTCATGGAAATGGTAAAGACTAAAGATGATGATGCCATGAGAAAGGAGCAGGAGAAGACTCTCCAGAAGAAGCTTGAGAGGCAGGCTGTTGCAGAGGACCTGAAAAAGCAGTAGGGTTTCCTAATAAGCCTCCATAACATTAGTTTGTCATTTACTGTATGCCTTTGGATTTTGTATTTTTCTTTTCCTGTGGTGGAAATGCAGAAAATCATCTGCAATTCCTTATATGAAATTATTAATCTTGACTTGGATGAATCCCAAATGTTATCCCATTAGTAACAACTCAAAAAATATTTCCCTTTCTTCAGGGTGAATGAAAAGCAGCTGATAAGAGAGCAAGAGAGGCTGGAGAACATGAAGGATGGAAAGGAAATCCAGCATCTTCAAAAGCTCCATCAGAGGGAGCAAAGAATGGAGTCAGAACGTCAAGCAAACCAGAAGAGAAACCTCATGCAAGCTCACCTGGTTGGATCATATTAACACAGACTATCAAATCTGCACATTCTCAAAGTCATACATTTAGTTTCTGAATGCATTGTCTGTGTTTGCAGGAGCATCTCACCATCAGGGAACACATAAAAATGGCTGATGCACAGAAACAGGAGGCTGAAGAGAAACAAAGGAACCTTTTTCTCTCTGCCAAACAAAAAATGATGGATTTACGGAAAGAAAGAGAAAAGGAATTGGTTAGGTACGATCCTACAAAATAAGTATGATGAAATAGATCTTGGTTTATATCACATTCATGAGTTCTTCTTATTATCCCCCAGAGAGGCTCAGCAGCACAGAGAAAAGATCTTGAACAAACTGACAGCGACACAGCAGGAGCAAACAGTCAATGAGGAGCAGAGAATTGCTAAAGCTGTAGCTGAGAGGGAAGCAAAACAGGCGCATCTGCAACTGGCGGAGGGGGAGAGGAGAGCTGTGATGTTGAAGTCGATTGTTGCACACAGAGAATTCATGGTAACGGTGGTCACCTGCATCAGTATATTTCACCCATCCGAAGAGTGTTGTTGCATAAGACAAACACAAGCTGTAACACAAACTGCCTCACCAGAGACAAGAAAAAGAGAAGAGAGAGAAAGTCGCTGAACAGGACAACCGAGATGCACTGCAGGCAAAGAGGGAAGCTGACAGAATATTTTCTGAGAAACAGCAGCTAAAGGCAAAGGAAACTGGAGAAGATCAGAGAAAAATGCAAGACTTCAATGCTGCACAAATGGTAATAACAATAGAAGTCTTATGTATTATTCTTTTAAAAAGAACAATTATGTTGCCTGCTACTTGAGAGAAGACCTTCAATGTTAATCTGTCATTTTTCAAATACAGGCTGAAAAAAGAACCAAGTTTCAGCGGATGAAGGAGGAGGAACTTGAGTTTGAAGAGAGGAATGCCAAACTCATTGCTGAAGAGGAAAATAATTTCCAGAAGTATTCACAGCATGTTATCAGTGCTGCTATAGAGGCTAAGAGAAATGTGTTTCCGCTTTACAAAGCAGTAAGAGAAGGGATCGGAGGTGTGTCTGGTCCTGCTTTTGGTGGAGTCAGGCCTACCTACCTCGTTCAGGATCATACTGATGCTCAGTTGCCCAAATATGTCACAAGTGTAACAAAGAACGTGAAGAAGATTCACGAAGCTGTAGATATTAAGGAGGCAAAGGAGAGACTTGGATTCATGTGGTGATAATTCCCTCAAAGCTGGTGTGTTTTAGTAGCAAGAATTTTTTTCTCCCAAGTTCACTTCTTTTTTTATTTTACTCCCACAGCTCTAAATCATTTAGATTTGGGGCTAAGATAATTGTATATAATAACCTATAGGTGTAGTGTGGAACATTTACATTTACATAATGTAATACTCTGTATTATATGATTCCAATGGATTTTGGTCTTAAAAGTTATTAAACACATATCATTGGTTGCTGCCTCTCATCATTCTAGTCTCGCACAAGCAGACCCAAAAATACCTTACAAAAAAGTAGTCAGCAAGTCAGCATCGAGGAGCCGACTGCAGATTGTCAAATACACACAACTGGTATAATTACTTGTGGACAGATTTGACTTGCTAACATTATGACTGCTTTTTATTCTGTTAGAAAAACCACAAAAAGTTTATCTAAAGTTGAATGAGGTCTCTGCAGTCCATCAACCATTTAGATACCTTTAACAGTTTTAGTCTGAATTACTTTTAATTTCAGCGCATTTAATTTAAAACAGAATCATCCATCTTTACCACTTTATTCCAGTGCATGGTCACAGAGGGGCTGGAGCTTATCCCAGCTGCTACTAAACATGAGGCAGAATACATCCTGGACAGATCCCAAGTCAATCACAGGTGACACCAGTCACACCCACACTCATGTTAGGTTGTTACATGCAAGAGGAAAATGTTGAGGCTCTTGGATGCAGTTGCATTTATGAGCTTTTTAAATTTTCACTGTAAGCCCTGAGTCTTTAGACTAATGACAAATGGTAGCTAAAAGAAAAAAACCTTTGAACATCAACTAAAACAGGCAAACTGCATTTTATTTTTTTAAACAGATGCAACTGGATTTTCTTTAACACTTAGAACTGAGAGATCTATAAATTGTCAATAAAGAGAAGAAATGATTACACCAAGCAAAACCTGCTGTTAATCATGTGAGAATGTCAGTTTTATGTCAGACTTTTGCTCACTCATGTCTGTTGACACTAAAATGCAAAAAAGTAAAATATCCTCAAAGCAGCCAGGATTTTTTAAATACAGCTAAATTTATAGAATTTCAAAGAGTGATGCTGTTCCAAATAAGATAAAAAATAAGTTGGTAACAGTTAAGTATAAAACAAGTATGTTAAGGTGGATTTAAGTATCTTAAAGTGGATTTTGTATACAGACACCTTGCAGTAAACAAAACACTGAAAAGGTCTTAAAAGAAATTGCTTAAGGAAATGGAGGCACCCAAACAAAGAAGACAACTCATCAGAGTAAGTTTCCAAATTCCTTTAATAACATTGTTTGTTGTAATTTTGACTGTAAATAAATGTTTTGAACTCAGTGTTGAAAATACTATTAAAAACTAATACAAATCAAACTGAGCTTTATAATTCAATCAACACTTCAGCAGATTTCATTTGACCAATTTGCACAAAACTGAGTTCATACAAACAGCTTGCATCTTGTATTTTCTCTTTGAGGGAAAAAAATAAACAAAAGAAAAACAGTTTAACAGGACTACAGTATAAGATTGTTGTAGGGAAAAAGTAATGGAGTATAAACATTGACAGGGTCAAAGCATGCGTCACAGTATCAATCTTCTCCAGGCAGTAAAAAAAAAAAAAAAAAAAAAAAAATTGACATGGATAAAAGGTACTTTCTTTTTTATTTTAATAAAATAAAAAAAAAAACATAAAAATAAAAAAAGAGCCAGACATCTGGGCTTCTGTATGGGCAAAATAAAACTGATCACATAATTCAAACATTAAAAAACAAAAAATCTGCAATACGAGTTCCTGTTGTCATAAAATGAAAAGATTTCTGGAACTTTCACAAACTTGTGGATGCAGTTCATCATGACTCATTTTGTCTAAATGGGACTTACAGCTACCCCTCAGCAGCAGTATGCACAAGTTTTTATATATGGGGACAAAAAAAATACACTGAGATACACTACCGTTCAAAAGTCTGGGGTCACTTTGCCATGGGATTCATTAGGGAAGTGACCCCAAACTTTTGAACGGTCGTGTATTGTCCGTCACATCTACAGGTGGGTTAAAGTTTGCTTGATACCGCAGAGTTTGTATTTGCAGGTGTGTGCAGCTATATTCTGTTAACCATCGAGTCCTGTTGTGGTTTCTTGTTGGTTTAACACAGTTAACAGTTTGACAGATATGTACGTGTTACCTCTGGAAGAAGTGAGGGCTGTGAATAAACTTTGCAGATGGAAAACTGGTGTTGCATACTACATAAATAGGGGGTTTACAAAAAAATTAAAGAACTTATTAGTCGCTGTCAGAGCTGGAGCTAGAGCTTGACCGATTCCTCTTGCTATCAGTTTTATTTTTGCCTTTTGTACTATCTGGTCTGGCTGGACTTCTTCTGTCTTTGGATTTAGAAGCACTATCGGCTCTTCTTTTAGAGTATGGACTTCTTTTTCTTCTTTCTGCTCTATCGCTGTCAGAGCTGCTGCTGCGTCGTTTCTTTTGGCTGGCAGCTTCTCTGTCTTTTCTATGAGATGATCGGTCTTTGCTGTGGTCTCTCTTACGACTTCTGCTTCTGGAGCGCCTGCCTCGGTGAGAGTCTCTAGTCTTATTCCTGTCTGGACTTCTTGATCGCCGATCTTTATCCCTGGATGCTCCTTGGTGCTTATTCTCCCTTTCACTGTTGTGTCGTCTTTCTTTACTCTTGCTGCGTTCTCTGCCCCTCTCTTTGTCTTTTTCTCTTTTTTCTTCTTTATCTTTGGACACTGCACGCCCACCTCTCTCCCTGGTTCTGCTGCTGGATCTCTGCTTATCTTTTGTAGATGCTCTCTCCTTGCTCAGTGACTTTGTCCTAATTCTCTCACCATTTTTTCCTTTTGGGTCTTCTTTAGGTTTTTTATCAGATTCGTGACCCTTATTTCTATCTTTACTGTGATCTGAATCTGACTCCTTTTCTTTCTTATTAACATTTCTTTCTTTACTTCTGGAGCGACCTCTTCTATCATCACTTTTCTGCTTGTTACCCCTATCTCTGCTTTTTGACCTTTTACTCTTGTCTCGGCTTTTACTGCGACTTTGAGACTTATCTTTTTTCTTTGCTCTGTGTTTGCTCTGCTTCTCATCCTTTTCAACACAGTCTTCTTTACTTTCAGACCTATGAGACTGAGCGTTTTTGTCTTTTTTAACCTCAGTTGAGTGTTCATGTTTTGTGTTGGAGAGCCTCCTCTCTCTCCTTGGGGCTTTATTTTCCTCATCCTTTGTCTGGTTCATGTCACCTCTGTTGAAAACAAGAATAAAACATAAAAACTAGATAAAGGAACTTGACATCTGACAGGGTAACACAATCTACTCAACAAGGTTTTAACAAATCCAAACTATTTTTACACAAATTATGCAAAAATTCATAATGTTTAATTCTCATCCAACATAAAGATCTTTGCATTTTAATTAATATGTGCAAACATTTCAGGTAATTTAACTTTTGCTATGATCAACTTAGTTTTATAGCAACTGTAAATACACAACTGAAATAATAAAAGTAGCTTTTATATCTAAATGAAACTAAAATTTCAAACTGCCACAACTGTTCACACACAACTTTGTTAAATGCTAAAGTTTACATCTATCGCAGGCAAGCTTACTTTGTGTTAGTTTGTTCTGCATCTCTCCACAGTGAGTTGAAGAATCCTGGATTAAATTAAAGTGAGATGATCTTACTTGTCTCCCTTAATCCAGCGCTCTCCTGTGACTGCCCTCATCCTCTGTCGCTGCATTTCCTGACGCCAGTGTGGAGGGGTTTCACTGCGCCGAAAACGATCTCTAGATCTCGACCGAGAGCGTGATGGAGTCCGATATCTCTGTTAGGCAGAAATGAAAATAGTTTACTTTTTCTGTGACTCTTTCTGTAAATTAACTAGACCCAACTCAAGTGAAGTTTTTACAAAGCTATAGTCAGTTTGTATTCATTACTTAACTGTGGAAAATTGGATGAAATTCTAGTTGACATCTTTTTTATAAGTGGAGTGTACCTACCCTCGGTCCCCTGCCTTTTATCTTGCGCCCAGATCGGGTCGTCACCACTAGTCGTCTGTGATATGCTGATTGAGAGTTATATGTTATTCCAGCACTACAAAGAAAAAGAAAAACAACCCTGGAAATTAACAGCTGATGGTTTCTTATTTGGGTGTTTGCTCTTATGAACACCAAACACTGACTTCTCTCTTGGCCTGTCCTCTTTCCTTCGTTGATCCTTAACTTCATCTGACTTCTGAACAGGCTGAGGGCTTCTCCTCATGAGAAATCGATTCTCAGGGATGGGTGGTATTTCTTCAGGACGTACAGTAGATGTAACCAAGTCTTCTTGCTCCTTCTCTTCAGCGCTCTCAGGTTCTGACCTGTGAACATACTCAACAGTTAGGATGTTTCTTTCATCACAGACAAAAACTGCCTAAATAAGTTATGTACTTTTTTATGTCTTCTTCCTTCATCTTCTGTTTCTTTTTTAGTTTTTTTGCCTTCTTTTTCTGCTTCTTGGATTCTTTCTCAGACTCTTCAGAATCAGAGGACGACTTTGAAGAGCTCTCGGAGTCACTGGAGCTGCTGGAGGAGGCTTTTTCTTTCTTTTTTCCGACTTTCTTTGCTACAAATACATAAACTGTGTTAAAACACATTTTAGATGCTTATAAAAATATATATTTTTAAAAGAAATATTCTAATAATCAAACCTTTAGATTTAGGGATGAGCTCCCCACAGTTCAAAACTTTCACCTCAGCATACGGCCTGCTATTAGGATCAGTTTTCTGGTTCTCCATGGTTTGAACAACCTCTTGGCCGGAGATCACATGGCCAAAAACAACATGGACACTGAAAACAGTAAAGTGAATTTCAAATTAATATATAGCAATGACCAGATTATGTATTGTGAATCAGTTTAAATTTAAAATACATCAAAGGACATTCACCCATCCAGATGCGGTGAAGGTTTTGTTGTTCTGAAGTATCATCACAGGCCATTGAAGAGACAGGGCATTAATTCATTTGCAAGGCTTACAATTTGACATTATGACGACTAATAGATGACATCTACAATATGTAGAAATTAATTAAATACTAACATGAAAAACTGAGATCCATTTGTATCTTTGCCCCTATTGGCCATAGACAGCAGGTACTCCTTGTTGTGTTTGACAGCAAAGCTTTCATCTGGGGGAAAAGCACAAGATTGTACTGCCATCTTGAAGCCAACGCTGGTTTGGATAACAACTGACAGCTCTGTAAGGGGCCTCTTTACCTTCAAAAAAGCCTCCATAGATGGATTCACCGCCTCTTCCATTGCCTGTGATGTCAAAGAGCAAATTAAACACAGAAACAGCTTAAAAAAGTTTAATTATAAAAATTCACTTGACTGCTAGATACTTGAATCGATTTAACTAGTTTGTTTTTAAATTACTCATATTTAGCTGTTTTCATGTATGAACTAAAGACATTCTTGTAGAAACTGTAGTGCTTTGTTTACTAGACAGGGTTCATGGCAGATAAGGCTACTCTGTGGTAATGGCGTTTACATTAATGGAATGGAATCACAACACGGACAATAGCCAAGTTTCCATCAAGACGCAAAGTGACTGTAAAGGAACTTTGTTTAAAGAGCATAAACAAGCCAGCATGCTGTCATCAGCAGACAGCAGTGTAGGTAGGTTAAGCTTTACAAAGCTGCCGTTTTCCTTAAAACATGTTCAGTTGTCAATGACATGTCCACTTTTTCAGAACAGACACATTAGGGGTTTCCATCTGAACAATTTTTGTTAAAAAGGCAAAAATGACCAAGTATAAAAAATGCAATATTGAGGTTTTCTTTTCAGTTTCCATTCACATTTACCTATCTGCAACTTTAAAATGCACATAAAAAATACAGATGATGTGGAAAACAATGTACAAACTGGTGGAAAATGAAAAATTAAAGGAAAATTAGTATGAATAAGCTTTTTAATGTCTTGAATGGATCATATCTGGGGACAAATCTTGAATTT
This sequence comes from Melanotaenia boesemani, assembly GCF_017639745.1. Lineage (NCBI taxonomy): Eukaryota > Metazoa > Chordata > Actinopteri > Atheriniformes > Melanotaeniidae > Melanotaenia > Melanotaenia boesemani. The sequence goes on from NC_055693.1 coordinate 18,281,536, forward strand.
CCTAACGCAATTAACCATTTATCACTTTTGATGACTCACCTTCACTGAAGTCTCCTCCTTGAATCATGAAGTCTTTAACAATTCGATGGAAGAGGCATCCTTTGTAGTGCAGTGGTTTCTGGGTACCTTTGCCAATGCCTTTTTCACCTAAATAAAGCAGCAGCATCTGGTAAAATTAAACTGCACTGTTAATACAAACAGTTCCTGGAAGCGTGTGAGAGCATAGGAACTCACCAGTGCATAGGCATCGGAAGTTTTCACACGTTTTTGGACAGATGTCTGAAAACAGCTCCACCACAACTCTGCCGACTGTGAGAAGACAAAAGGTCATGTCCAAAATATTTCAAATTGTGGTGAGTTTACCCACTGAGCTGTCACTGTATTCAGTACCCATCTATAAAACAAAAGAAGTGTAGACAACAAACCTTTCCAAATAATTACATTGTATCGTATTGTAGTGTCAGATCTCTTTTTTTCCCCACACTCATCAAAATTTTGTTATGCTTGCATAATGACAATAAAAATTTTGAATCTTGAATTCATGAGGACTAAATAGTAAGCAAATATTCTTCTACATGACCATATGGTGAACCAGCAGATTTCTAGGGCAGGTTCACCATAAAGTCATTATTTCAAGCATTATAGGCACTATAATGGATAGGCTAGTCATGTCAGGCTGCATCATTATTAGAGGTGTCTCCTAATAAACACTTCAATTAATGTATCACAAAACAGGCAGAAAAATGGAAGTCCTCCTCTTACCAAGAACATTACTGATTCCTATGTCAAGAAAGCAGCGAGGACGAACTTTGATCCCCATGGTCACTCAAAACGCCTACAAAGAAGACACAATGATAAAGCGACAACTTAATATCCACCATTGGTTGTGATTGCAAACACACGAAGCTTGAAGTATCTCAAGTTAGCAGCCGAAATAACATCCTAGTGTTACACATTCAGAATAGCTGAGAGACTGGTTTAAATGACGGAGAGTCACTTAAGACAGACAAACATCCCTGCTGTTCGCTCACATATAATTTTTTATCAATATAATATCAAAAACAAAATACATATGATCAGCACCGATGGTAAACGCTGTGGCAGCAGCTAGATTACCACGTTTGTGTTTATGATTGGCTAGTTAGCCTTAGCCACCTAGTGCGATGCTACAAAAAATACTAATACTAAAAAGGTTGACTTGTTTAGAAAATTGTGGTGACATATTTTAGTGCCTTGGTAGAGCAATTTGTGTTTTATATTCACTCATTTGGGTAGTAAAATAATAACACCACACAGACACACGGTAGCGATACACACAGTATTTCAAGGCCTAGCATTAGCATTAGCAAATTTGCATCACGTTAGCAACAACCAGAGTTGAGGTTTTTCTACTACGTGTGACCGAGCGGTTTCTGCGTAGAAACTGCACAGATATTACCAAGACATCGGTAATGTGAAATCAAATCACCTGGAAAACCAAGGATTTCAGCCCACACAGCGAACAGCTCTTACAAACGACAAAAATTAAGTTTCATTCAGTGTATGGCTGCCTGTTTTCTAAAGATGGCGCGACAGGCACGTCAATGGATGTCAAGAGTCGTGCGCCAGTCGACTTTATTGGGTACTTATGCCCTAATGCTTACCTGCCAGGTAAAAGTTTTCAATGAGAACTAAAATCATTTCTGAACGTGCCACATCCAATGCGGTGTGTATTTTCATTTTTACAGACCACGTAATGATTTTTTTGCTAAGACATTTCGTACAATTTTGTTCCACTTGACTGGAAACAGCGGCTCTGTTTTGCGTCGCAGGGTGATGCACAAATAGTATATGAACTATATTGTTTGCGTGATAACAAACATTCAGTTGTATTCTAACTACTATGCTATAAAAACACAACATAACAAGTTCCTCTCAAAAACTGTACTTGTTCAAAATTGAACATCCACGATCTTATTCCTGAAAAGTATTAATCAGGGTTTAAAATACTCCATTACGCATTATGTCACCACGGAAGTGAAAATCCACGGCACACATGCAAGGTAATTTTGACTTTGAGCGGTTATAATAACCGCTTTCTATTTATGCCACACAGTTAGTCCATTTTAAGATGATCCATTTGTTTTAATATTAAGAAATCTTGGGGATAATTTTAATCAACCGAGGAGAACAGTAATTTAATGTGATTATCTCTGCATCCACGTGAGCACTGCGTTTGTAAACTAAACTTAGAAGCTGGTATCTTTGCACATGTAGTAAAAGAAATTCATGTTTAATATCCTAATGGGACTGTTTTCTCGCATCTCTTTTTGAAAAAGGAGTTTACCATGTCACACTGAACTGCCACTATCATGTAAGCACTTACTTTCTTACATAGTATAACTAGGAGTTTCGTAAGACCTTGACAGTATGGGCCAGGCTTGACATGCATTTAAGCCGATTTTACTTTTTGTGTTGTTTTTCAGCTGATGCAGATCCCTAAAGGATCATCACACATCTTTTACTTTAAGTGCAATTTTGTGGTTTTGATTTGATTGGTCCAGGCTGCCTGTCAGCTGACACCGAACTGGACAGTGGACAATGCAAAAATGAAGATCTCAGCGCATCTCTGACATGATCCCTGGTTTGTGATGATGTTTCGGCTCCGATGTGTGAACACCTGCCTCCGAAGGCTCCTTCATGGGGGAACAGTGAATAGAGACCAGGTCCTGGAGCAGCTGCGGGTTTGCTCTGCTGAAGACCAGGTTTTTGATGTGGTGGGAAAGAACAAAGCCAAGCTGACAGCGGAGCATGTGAGCTGTGCTGTAGGGATGCTGTGGCAGTTTCAGAAAGAGAGACCTGAACTGCTCAGGACTGTTGACCTCATCAGAAGTCACCCACAGTTCTTAACTCTCCGGGTTTTAGCAGAGAATAAAATTGCTATTATGGATGATTTAATGTTGGTTGACATGCTTTATGCTTTCCTCAGGTATGTTAACAGACAGTCTATTTTATGGCAATTAATTTGAATGAAACACCGTAACATACCTTACATACTTTATTACTGTCTTTTCTGTAGGTTAAACATAGAGGATAACGACTCTCTTGTGCAGCAAATGGTTTCAGAAGCTTGGCTAAGAATAGACAGGTTTGTTTGCATAACATTTCCCCATATATATTAGATTTGCAGTGATTTGAAAAATAAAAAAAAAATACCAGCATAAACCATTTTGCATGTAAACACTAATAACATTTCACAACATTTTTGCAGACTTCCAATGTCATCTCTATCCAAGTTTGCTATCTGTTTAAATGATCAGAACCTCCACCACAGTCCTCTAATGGGTCACATCACCTCCATTTTGGATCAAAGGTTGTCGACTATTGATGATGCCAGGTCAGTGATGAAACTATTAGGTCCAACGACCTTTTGTATGTACAGAAGGTACCTGACATAATGTATTTACTGTCACTCATGTCGTTTTTCCAGGATCCTCACCACTTTAATGATTAGTGTGTCGTCCCTCGTGTCTCCCCACCTGAGGGATGCTCTCATCAGCAGAGCAGAGAAACTCTTGCTCACCATGAATCCCTTGCAATATAACACACCACGAAGAATGGTGCAGTTTCTGCGCAACATTAAGTATGTTCACCGACCTCTGCTGGAGAAGTGCAATAAGATCTTTTTGCTCAACATTCCCAGACTGGATGCAGAAAATATCGGCATCATCTTGGGTCTGTATCAGTCCCTTCAGTTCAACAACTGTGACTTTAAGCTGGCTGCTAAACAAAAGTTGACTGAACTGATAGATTCAAGCACTGATCCTTTATCCTTCTCTAAACTGTTTATTGCCCTGGCTCCCATTGCCAGTCAGGAGATCAGAGAAAGGTTGGTATCTTATTAGTGGCATGATTTTTGAATGAAAATCTAACCAATTACAACTGTTTTTTAGTCCTACTGGTCTGTTACATGGTTTCACTCTTCCTAGGTTGGAGAACACTGCTCTCCTGTTGGCTGATGAGTTCAGTCCTCGGCAGGCTTTGGCTATAGCTGAAGCACTGGAGGAGGTTCAAAGTAGAAACCTTAGCTTAGTGAACAAGTGAGTTCATGTCTTTGTCATAAAGCACTAACATAACGTAAGTATGAGGCCTACATATTAGGAAATATAGACCAGCTCCAAGCCTATATTTCTCAATAACCCTTCTCCTTTAAGAGCTAAGCTGTGTAAAATGTATACAAATTTTAATACAATAATCTAAACCTTTAAATTCCTTTATTTTATTGAAGATAGAACAAAGACAACATATTCTAAGTGAGAAATTCCATTTGTTTTATACCAAATGATGTTGCGGTCAAAGGAAAAACTAAAGCATGAAGAACACTTCTGAAAACCATTTTTATTAAATGTTTGTTTTTGCATCTGCAAATGCAAGTTACAACTTTACTAAAAAGATATATAATTAAAGTAACCATCTAGCTAACTATATTTATTTACTCTTCATCCTCCAAGATAAAGAGAAGAGAGATGTCTGACTTACTTACCGTTCCAAACCAGTGTATGTGGTGATATTAGGTTGCATTAATGCACATGGTATTGGCTACTTGCACATCTGTATGGGCACCATTAATGCTGAAGAATATGCAAAAGTTTTGGAGCCACATGTGCTGCCATCCAGATTGTCTTTTCAGGGAAGGTGTTGCTTATCTTATCAAAACAGTACCCTACCACATTGTAGACGTATTACATCAGACACAACACAGTGATGAGAACACCTCTGCATCCTTTTTATTTAAACATTTTGCTAACATAAAACTTTAAATGAACACGTATTTTTTTTTATTAAAGAGTATCATTTTAATGTGTTTGTATTTTTAAATAATTTTAAAGCATTGCATTTTTGGAACTGATTGTTTACTACTGCACTTGAGGAAAAATCCAGTTTTAGTTGTTGTTAATAATAATAATAATAATACTGTGCAGTTAAGCTTTTAAAAGGTTAATTTATTCTAATTTGTAGAAATATCTGTTACATATTTTTTATTTCATTTTGCAGAATTGCATCTGTAATTCAGAAGAACCTTCATGTCTACAAGTCAGTGGAGGTGGCCAGAATCACCCAAGCCCTTTCTCTATTGCAGTATCATAATCCAGAGTTCTTCACTAGACTTAAAAACATTATGATCAAGTAAGTGATTGTCAAATATCCATCTGTTGCATTCAAGTTTGATTGAATAAAAAGAAGACTAATGACGCTTTATCTTGCAGTTTTTTGCAGCACAGTTTCTACCCGTATGAAGTGACTATGCTAATTCGGGTGCTGTCCACATTGTCTTCCCCACGACTTGATGACAGCGTGGTCTCAAAAGTAGATGCAGTAGTTGCACAGTGCAACCTCAGTGAGCTCAGCACAATTTCTTTTGCCGTTGCCAAATGGATACGAAATGATCCGTCCTACCGCCACAACACCCACAGCAAATACGTCCGCCTGCTGCAGACGCTAAGCCGCTGTGGACACGAGAGGCTGCAAACAGCCGACCGGCTGGACTTTGTGCTCGAGGAGCTTAAGTACATCTCGGGTGAGTGGTTTGAGGAGATGCTGCTGGAAGAGTCTATGGCCACTCTGAAGAGGATGGTAGATCAAATTAACTGGGCCAATGCCCCTGACCTGGCCTTTTTCCTCACCAGAGCAAATTACCTCTGTCCTCCTCTGATGGACAGAATTGCCAGTGTGGCCACAGAACACATTGACAAGGTGCTTAAAAAGATATTACAACATTTAAATCTGGGGTGACTATATGTATATTAACTGTATTTTTCCTGTCTCATTTTAAGATTCATCATTCATCAACATATGCCACCCTGCTACCCTTTTCTGTCCTGAACTATGATTCCGTGCAGGCAGACGAGCTGTTCGATGCTTGCATTAAGCGCTTCACTCCACACATCCGTAAGAAAAAGTCACAATGCAGATTTCTTTCCTCGTACAGTAAGCTTTCACTAATATTTTTTATGAATGGTTTTCTAGGTTCCTTTGACCCACATCTGCTAGTCCTGTTTGCATACTCCTTGGCAGTAGCTGATCATTTTCCTGAAGAACTCATTAGAGAAATCTTTAGCATCGACTTTCTGGGAAAGCTGGACTGCCAGATAGAAAGTACGTCCCCACTTGGTTTAAATTGTGCTTCTGTGGCAAAATAATTCATCATAAATTATAAGTAAACACTTTGTTTTGTTCTGTGGGGTTTATGTAACTGTTAATATGACTCTTTACAGCCCTACCTGATACCCTCAACATGCGGACACGACTGCGGCTCATGGAGCTCAATCGCGCCGTGTGTTTCGAGTGTCCTGAGTTTCAGGTGCCGTGGTTTCATGAACGTTACTGCCAGCAGCTGCAAAAGAAAGGTAAGAAAACTCACTAATGTATGATTTTCTTGTTTAGGTGGGATTCGAAGTTTAGTTCATTTTGAAATTTATATTTTTATTACCACTTGCCCCTTAAAATGCTATGTTTTTATTATTTTTTTAGGTAATGGCAGTATCAGTCCTGTACAACAGCAAATCCACAAAATGCTAGGGGAGGTTCTTGGTGGAATTAACTTTGTCCAAGCAGCAGTTATTACTCCATATTTTTACACCATTGGTGAGTAAATGCAGCTGTTTGATCATATCCAGAAAGCATCCAGATTTGACTTAGACTGATTTACTGGCATGATAAATGTTTTAAAAATAAAGTCTGATTTTTTTTTTTTTTTTTTAATCCTGATCTTTATTTCTTTATTTTGAAAAAGTGTAGATATGATTCACAGTTTGGGTCTAGGAAGTGATCTTTATGTTATTCAGCTGTATAATGTCACTCCAGCCTTCCTGACACAGCTTTCTGCTCTCATTCACATCTACATTTTCTATAACAACTCATGTCTCACAAGATTTCAGAGGGACACTTTTACTTAAATGATAGATGATTAGATCTTCACTAGGCTTTGGCCAGTGTCACTATATTTTAGCAGTGCACTATAGCCTGTCAGAGGTTTTTGTGCTTATCAATAATGTACACCAAAATATATCATAACACAATACAATCTTGAAATTTCCTTAAAATCTCCTTCTTGGACAGACTTTTATGACCAAGCATTAGACAACAGCAAATAAATTTCTGCATGGCGAAAGCCTCCCAGTCATTTTTATGTGGCCTTTTAAATTGTTATTTCAGACTTTGAATGCAAACTGGACAAAAACTTGAAGCCGCTGCCTTACTCAGAGCCAAGCACCCTGCAGATCTCGGACAGAGGAAGGGTTCACTGGGATTCAAGGTCCCTGGAAAATATAAGGGATGAGTTGCCACCTGGAGCTCAGCGGTAGGGTGATGCAGAGTATGCACCCATTAGCCACAACATTAACAAATATTATATAGTCCCTCCCTTGTGTCACTAAAATAGCTCTGACTGCTCAGGACATGCATACAAGATCTTATGTTGTGTTGCACTGAGACTTAACAGTAGATCCTTTGGGTCCTGTTGGTTGAAGTGTTCCACAGTGGTTCAGGTTTGTTCTGGCTCATTGTGTACAGTAGATTCTCAGTTGGACAGAGTATGTGGGGTTTGAAGCCAGGTGAACATCTTAGGTACTATGTTCTCAAGCTGTTTTTAAGCTATAAATATGTAGTCTATGCCTTAAGGCAGGGTGTATTCTCATTATATATTACATCAAATTTAAAAGGGGATTTTAAACTCAGATTAGGAAAACATTATGGTGGAATAATTACATGGATCCTGCTGGAAGAGGTTGCTGAATTTAGGAGTGTTGTACAAGGAGCAAGTGTTTCCCAGCAGAACATGTCATTGTGGTGGCAAATTACTTCAACTTGACATTAGTTTTAATGTTGTGGCTAATTTGTGTTTGTGTGTATATATATATATGTATATGTATATGTATTCAGACTGTAGCCTGAATATGAAAAACTTTTAAGAACTTTTAAATATGTAAGATGTCTTTGTTTTGACTTTTTCCCTTCAGTGTGGCTGTGGACTTTCTTGATTCAAAGTCCTTCTGTAAAAATTCTCATCATATGAAAGGTGAAGTCTTGTTGAGGAAGAGGCACCTCGAAATTCTGGGATATCGTGTTGTTCAGGTTAATGAATATTATTTTTTTTGCATGCCTTTGAATTTGTCTTTGTGGACGTGTGGAATTGCATTTAACATCAATATTATTGAGACAGTGAAAGAATTGTCAATATTTGTAATTTTACAGATTCCTCACTTTGAATGGAACTCTATGGAGCTTTCAACACATGACTCCTGGAAGGAATATCTCAGGAAGAAAATCATCAGATAGCTTTCTTTCTGACTGCCTTACTTAAAGATTCAGTGTTATATTCAGCACTGACTGGCTATCTTGGTACTGGAAAATGTTTTGACCGAGTGACTAAATAGTGTTAAGTGTTAAACACCAAAAACACATAAAATGCTCCTTATTTTTAGTTTTAATGTTCAGTCTAAAGTTGGCATGAATCTGCCTCCATACATGTTGAGTGAGAATGTACCTTATATGTTTTTGTATTCAATAACATTGTAAAAATTAAAATAAAGATTGTATTTTTTGCATTTCACATGTGAATTACTAGGTAATTATCAGAACTGCAGGTGTGTGGCATGATTTGTAAATTTAATATTTCAACATCTGTCACTGTTCATGTAGAAAAAAAACCCAGTATTGTCTATAAAGTGTTTATTTGGCCTACGTTCGGTCCATTATTAGAAACCCACACATTAAATATGTTCCCTCAGATCCTCCTCCTCCATACACCAAACTGTGCCCTGGCCTGCCTCGACACCATGAGGAGCAAAGCCGTCAGCTGCTCTGCTCCCAGCTCCTGAACTCTCATCCAGAGCTCTTACACTCTTGCCATCTTCAAACCCAGACTCAAAACACACCTGTTCAAGGCTGCATATTCACTATGACCACTACATTGCAAATACTCTGCCATTCATCCAATGCTTGTTGACATGACGAAAAAAGAAAGGCATTATAAAAACACAATATAATTTATTGTAACTAAAACCTAAAGTATATCAGTCAAAAATGATAGAAGACAAGAATTAACTTCTAAGAACATTAACATGATCCTCTGTCCTGCAGCAGTAATAGAAAGCTCCCTCGTTACAGTTTGGGCATTTTGGCTGTATTCAGACGCATTGAGACACAGGAGGCTCCAGCTGCATAGCGCATCTCTCTGATCATGCCAGTCCACTGTTTGGTGTCACCTTCATACCTGGTAAAGAAAGTAAACATGTTAAAAGTCCCTTTTTAAAATGAAGAGGAATCTGTTTTTGAGTATTTTAAAAAAAGTAATATTTTAAATATTTTTTAAAGCCCACTATACATGCAGAACAAGAATTCTAACATACTGCCAAATGTCAATGACTTCAGTGGGTGCACACTCTTTGTTGTCATTCTCCACCATTGCAAAGCCTCCTATAGCGTACAGCAGTCCTCCACAGCTGACCAGGTTCATTGAACTCCTTTCTTGGGGAAATTCTGTAAAAGGTGACCACCTACAACAAAGTGCAGACACAGCTGAGTCAGTGATTTTCTGAAAGGTTTTATTTCTCCTCTCCCGTGTCTCAAATGTGCAATCGGTAGCACATTGCAACCTATTTAACTTTCTGCTCCCCCACTCACCATAAGATTAAGTCTTGTTAATAAATCTATACAAAATGTCAGTCCCTGTCCCAAAAGACCTGTCAGGATGGCTCATGCAAGTCAAAAACATTGGGAATCAGTAATAGAACATAAATACAGATGAAAATGCTAAATTGGTTATAATGGCTAAATAGCAATTTATTTCATTTAAATGGCAACGTTATAAACGTTATATATAAATGGTGCTTACTTGTTAGTCCCAAAGTCATAGACTTCACAAGCAGCTGTCAAGCCATCTTCATTGACTCCTCCAGCAACAATAATCCTCCCTTTGTGGATAACTGCGCCAAACATGGATCTGGGAGTCTTCATGGAAGCCACCTCCTTCCATTCTGCCCTCTTGTGGTTGTATGCAAACATCTTATTGGTTGCTTTACTGCACCAGCAAAGAGAATTGTCACACATAAAAGTTAATTAAAGAGCAATAGTCTGACTTTAAATCAAATGTTCTTGTACTGTAATCTTACTTATCATCTGTCTTTCCTCCAATGCAATAGATCAGTCCATTCTCAGAGACCACACAGTGGCCGTGGATTTTCACAGGCAACTTTTTTGTTTCTGCCCACTTCATTTTTCTAAAATACAGATAAAGGCACTGAATGTGTTTAAATGTGCATCACTGTGTGTAAGACTCCAATGACAGTAAATGTGTTGAACTTACTCTGTGTCATAGCACATGACAGTGTCGTGAGACTCGTTGGTCTGTAAATCTTTTCCTGCTACAGCAAAGATGAGATTTTCAAATTCGCCCAAAGCAAAGAGACACCTGGGGGAAGGCATGGGTGGTAGAGCTATCCATTCAGCAGCAAGACAGTCCAACTGAAAGCAACATTTTAAGATATGTTTTAAAAACACAGTATGAAGTGTAATTTTATTATATATATATATATATATTTGTGTGTGTGTGTGTTAACAGGGCTTTTCTACCTGGTAGAAGTAGCACTGCATTGGGTTGTCTTTATCCTCTTCATCCACAAACAATCCTCCCAACACATACAGATTGTTCTTCTTTGATGACATGCTGACATGGTTTCGGGGAATTTGCTCAGCCATCGCCCCAAGAAAACATTCATTCTCCTGACCATCATAAGCCACAGCAGCGGTGTCATTAATCATGAGAATCATGTCTTTGGCAAACATGCCATATCTGCGGTTATCATTCAGATAACCAGGTAACTTGCCCTGCTCTCCCTCTGGGTCATCTTGTCCCTTTGTCTTCTCAGGCAGCTTCCCTGCAAATGCTTCTTTGATGACCTTGATCTTTTTGAGAAGCTCAGGATCAGCTTTGATCAGGTCATCTTTCTCCACCTTTTCCTTGAAATACTTCTCTGGGAGCAGACGGAAACGAATGTACTCAAAGGCCTCATCCAAGGATTTCACGCGCTTGTCCTTGTCTTTTCTGATCCACTTCATGAGAGATTCAAAAACTATCTCTTCTTTTTCAACATTCAACGCATCAGCCCCAATAATGGCAAAGAATTCAGGTGGCGCAAGCTCTAAGAAATCATCATCCTTGGCTATAGTCTCAAAGCGATCTGCAATGTAATCTCTAGCTGCCATTGCCAGTCTGGCACAGTTTAGCATCAGTCCCAGTCTGTAGATTGCAAGGCAGCTTTTCATGGTCAGCTTCTTCTGGAGATAATTCACACAAACTGTGAACACTGAGGGGATCTGGAAGCGATTGGCAACAGCCAAAATATCCTGCACATTGTTATCATTTATATCAATCTCAGCTGAATACATGTAATTTACAACCACCTCCATTGTATTGGGGTCAAGATTTTCCAGAACGACATCCTTTCTGTCCGCTTCTTTGCCATCTTCTGAGAAGAAGAGCTCCCGGAAAAATGGACTGCATGCTGCCAGAATAAGCCGATGGCAGGGGATGCTTCTGTCTCCAACCTTTAGGATACAATCAATTAACTTATTCTCATTCAAAAGCTCTTTGAGCCCGTCCTGTAATAAAGTGCTCTGAAACAGACGGAGGTCTTCCCTCAAGCCTTGGGGATCCATTCTTTTAGGACAGGAAGCAGACTGAAGAAGGATTAGATTTCCCTAGCTACTGAAGACAGAGAACTATAGACAGCTAGGTCTGAAAGCACTTGAATATAACTGTGCTTCTCTAAATATAGCTAACCACCCCATCCGTGAAGTATTCAGGTTGGCCAAATCGGAGAGCTCACACAGCTGTCATAAAGCACAAACAACTGTGGGGGCCTTGTCACCCCTGTGATTAGTAGTTGTTGTGCAGCCACACAGAAAGAACATGCAATCTTTTCATTTGTAATCTCTTCTCATAGAGTGAAATATAATTTGAAGATTTAAAAAAACAAACAAAAAAACATAATTATTTATGGAGGACTACTGGTTCCAGTGCTTTATGTTCCCACCTATGACTGAAATCTACAACATTCAGTCTGTATTCTAGTGGCATGTACATGCTGAGTGACTCACAATACATTGATAGCAATGACCACTTCACTGTGGTGTGTGTGATTCAACAGTATGAGACATCCAAAGGGGAGTCAAATAAAACAGCAGACAGGGTCAGGGAACAGCTGCTGGCACAGGAGCTGACAGATTGTCCTCTAAACATTTTTTTAAATACTAGCACATTGTAATCTTTGGTCTGAGATCATTGTGTTCCTTTCACATACAGCGCAAACCTATTGAATCTGATCATTAAGAAAATGTACAAAAATAAGTTTCCTTCAACATCTATTTAAATGTTTTATTCAAATTAAATGAATAAAAACTTACAATAACTAAAGAAATGTTCTCCACTATACATGGAATGCCATGATGATTCATGTAATTTTGTACTTTTTAAGAAAAAGTATCTATAAACAAGCGATACAACTTTTAACTTGGCCTATAAATAAATAAATTTTACTACTGTCTGTACAAGCAAAATATGTACATTTAGTATAAACATTTTTCATATTGTTTCAGCCCATCACCTCCCACAACCCTTGAAGTGTAAAGCCATCTTTTAGCTTCTCAATGGCGAGGCCAAGCTCATCAGAGAAAACTGCTTCACGGTCTTGTTGCTGTAGGATTACAACAAGTAAATTAGGTTTCCAGAAAATTTAAGAGCAGAGCATAGTGTAAAATATAAATTCAAAACATTCAAACATCAGCATTTACCTTATTGCCATCAGCGAAATAGGCCTGTAAGTAAGAACAGACACACACAAATTTAATTATCACAAATAACAAAAAGAACTGGTACGTTCTGACAGTGACAACAGGTTATTGTTGTCTGATGAGCCACACAAACATGAGCACTAGGCAACATAAATTCATGTTTGCTCATTATGCTGAAGGGCATTAGCTCACAGCTATTCTGAGTCTAAACCTTTAAAATCCCAGAAGAGTACTGAGTGTAAGGATGGCCACAGGGCTCACTCACAGTGAAAGCATCAGTCTGCTCATCAGGCTCAATTTCCACGTCATCAGGAGGTTGATCCACTGTGAGTTCTTCCAGCGGCTGGGGCTGAAGTCATTGTTGGGATAAACAGCACTATGACAACATGATCAACTTGAACTACTAGAAAGGCTGGAAATATTTATGGCAATGTTAACAATGGCAATGTTAACAGCTGTCAAAAAAATTGAAGTATAGAAAAAAAAAAAAAAAAAAAAAGATTTTTAAAACTGGTTTGGGTCAGGGTTTGTGTTATTCTTATATGGAGTTCAGCGTCACTGATTCTAATACTGTAAATGTATGCCTACCTTTTCCTCCATTTCATATTCCACTCCAAAGATAGGGTTGGCAGAGTACACTTTATGAAGAGAATTGATTTCTTTCAGCGCATCTTGAAGCTTTTCCACTGGGTCGATCTTAAACCCAAGAACATATCCTCCACTCTAAAACCAACCATGAAGAAAGAATATATTGTCTTTGACAAGCACCAAGACTGAAGAGAAAACCCTATAATGAGATTACATCTGATAAACATTACCTGTCGTGAACTCTCAATCACCAAAGCCAAACCAAATTTTGAGTCTCTTATTCTGATTGACCACTTATAAGGGGAAAAAGCAGAATGTTAAATACATTACACAACTACAATCATTTCCGAGCCACACAAGAGGCTTAAACTTTATGTCCGCTGTTCTGTTTATTCATTTAAAGTATTAATAAGTGCTATAATAAACTCATTAAACTGGATCTATGTAAACAGGGATAGGCGATGGTACATTTTTTGGAAAAAGCACAAGGAAAATCTGAGGGATGTACAGGTTAAGTTTTTTAAATCACTGTACTTACAATCTGCAGGTAAGGAATGCTAACATTGAAGCTCTCGTTCATATTAGCATGCCACACAATCCGAACATTGGTAATGAAGAAGGTTCCAAGGTTCCCCTAAAAGAAATGCCATATCAACTGTAATTTACATTTTAGTAAATGTTTGTACTTTTTTAAACAAGTTCAGTTTTATTTTGTTCAAGCAAATTGTCAGAGAAACAGAGATTAACTCAAAGAGATTATTACTAAAGGATTATGACTTGAAAAAAACATTAACAAAACAACACCTGTACCTGATCACTAGACAAATTCCAAACACCATTGATTTTATCATACACCTGCTCCCGGGGCAACAGTCGAAGCTGTTTATTCTGAATCAGAGCAGCTCGAAGTTTCAGGTCCCGGTACATTTTAGAGGTCTCATAAGCTCTGTACCAACATAACACAAATGTTCAAATACTGAATAAGACATAACTGGATATAAAATATAATCAAAATTTAACATCCCCTCAATGTTGTTTTACCTGTGTACAGCAATCACAGAGGTAAAGAGTCTTGGACTTCCAGGAACCAAATTTGTGAAAATGAATTCAAATCTTGTATTATTGGACTTTGTTAAGATGTAGAGAGCTTCAGTTTGTCCCCTCAGTTTCTGGAAAAAAGAAAATAATTCTTAAATCTCCATCACTTTTACATTTCAATTTTTAGTAAAGCTAAAATGTAAAATATTATAAAAACTAACAAACAAACTTTAAAACAGATATTCTATGTCAGAGTATACTTTAATAGATACATAGAGAAAACTTATAGTAACTTACTGAGTTAGCTGTCCTTGTTGTGATGTTTATAATGGAGTTGTAACCCACAGCTGATAATAAATAAATAAATAAAAAAAAAAAAAAAAAAATTTAGATTGGACTCAGTTAAATCATTTTAGTGGATTGTGTTGGCAAGTACATTTAAAATGTAAGTAGATGGTAAAATCAGAATAATGGCTTGCACCATATTCACCATCTTTTAAGGATGCTCTCACATAATCTTAAGTCATTCTATGTCACTTGTAGAACTCATTAGTGGAGACATAATACAAGCTAAATTTTCAAGAAGTTGTTATTAAGAATAGTTAAAACCCATATCGAAAGACAAGGCAGAATATTCTCCAGCATTTATATACTGAGACATTTAGATGTGAGGTTTACTCACACAAGTTGACTCTTGGCAGAGCCAAAGAGTGCCAAATGATTCTCAGGTTTGTTACCAGCAGTCGTCCTGTAAAAAGAGAAAATATTTATCGTTACATGAAGATCAATCAAACACATCGGGTCCATATAAATGTAAAAGCACCTCGATCTCCATTGTTTCCTTTCGTGTCTTCAATGGAGTCCAGGCAATCTATCAGCACTTCTCCTGGACGAGTTTTCATCTGCCTGTGCACAAGAGGGATCATCGTATTGACCATTAGTTGTAGTGATTTTACAATTTTTTTTATAAGTGTGTTAGGCGATCGCAGAAGCTTTGATGTCTCAAAACACATGTATTAAAACATGTAAACACATTTAAGCATATATCAACATATGACACATAAGACGGTCTTTTGTGAATTGGTATAAAATCAAAAACATTTGTCAGTATTTATTAGAAGATTAATAATTTCTTGTTACGTTGTAGCGTTCGACTAGCCACTTTGCTCGGTCGAGCTAGGTGAACTAGCTAGCTTGAACGAAACTTAAATATCCCCAAAAGAATTAATGTTAACTTACTGAGCTGTTATGTCAAATCTAACGTCTCTGTCTTCCCAGAGCGCGTCTAAAGCAGAAGCCATGACTGCACGTTATGATATAGTCTTCTTGTTATACTTTAACAGCCCCCTAGAAATGGAGAACTAGCTAAAGATTGCACGGGCTAATCTCAGAAAGCCTACTTAGCGTCAAAATCACCGTGGTAACAGACGGCAAGCCGATAGGACAAAAGTATTTTAACTCCACAGAGACCACAAAAATAACGAAAACAAAATACTGGATAAAACGAAGCGTTTACTCTAGCTCCCCAAATTTAATAATGTTGAATGACACCACTGAAGTTCCTGTTCATTATGTTCTTTTATTTCTTTCTTTTTATTAATTGTGTTTATGTCTTTAGTTTATTATGGGGATGTGATATGCTACATTTCCAACTGTAGCCTAATGTAACTCTCTTACGAAAAAAATATCATTGACCTTTTCTCGTTCACTAGTGGCTTGTTGGGACTCGATTTCGCAAAACATCATATAAAAGTCTTGAATAGAGTTAGATATAAGATGTGAATTGAGGATATGGTTAGATAGGTTGTTCGAATGGATTAGAGCTCACTACAGTAGTTGTGTTATTCAAGCAGGGTTCAATTACGGGAAAATTGCAAAACCTATGGTTTCCAAAACCTTGTGAAGACCTAAATACAGCAACTTTAAAGGAAAAATGTGTGACCGCATAACATTTTGTGCTACTCTATGGGCTCAATTATGTGCCAGCATTCATTTACAACTGCAAAATCTTTATGACTTAATATTGAGCCCATACTACTCCTGTTGGAGAACTTTTGCCATTACTGAAATGAACAGGCTGCACGGGTCTTGATAGATCAGCATATTGGCATACCTACACAAATTGCCAGCCTCATTTGTGCTTTATGTGGAGTGTGGTTTTTAAATGTGACTCTAAAATATGAATTTAATTTAATTGATTTATTTTAGGTTCCAGACTTGGAATAAGTATTGTGTTGGTGTTAGGTTGAAAGTACAGTGTGTGACAAAATCAAAGGTCATTAAGGGGAAAATTTAAAACCATTTCTATTTGTAACTACATTATAATCACTTTCCTAAAATATCTGTTGTGTTTTTATTCCCTCAGAATGAGCCATTTATATTCCCATGGATCCACTTACATTGCATATTTGTGTAACTGTTTTACTATTGAGTCCTTGCAACTATTAGCGTGTTTTAAATGAATGTCAGTAGAAACTTCCCATTAAGATTTTTAGACAAGGATCTGTGTGCATGTTGTTTGGAGAACAATGAGATCTGTTGAATAAAACTAAGCAAAACTTAATTAAAACAAACTGTCTGAAGAAAATGGTTGAATTGTCGGTACATCCATGTATCCTGTAGGTAATGACAGCAGTTTGACAGAAATGACATCAACTATTTATGTATTATTTAACCTGAAACTTGAAAAATGGAACAAAAATATATTTATTGTAAAATAACTATTAATAGTAAATCTAAATGATCAAGGTATGGTCTCCTTTCAAG
The DNA here is from genome assembly GCF_017639745.1 of Melanotaenia boesemani. Classification (NCBI taxonomy): domain Eukaryota; kingdom Metazoa; phylum Chordata; class Actinopteri; order Atheriniformes; family Melanotaeniidae; genus Melanotaenia; species Melanotaenia boesemani. The sequence goes on from NC_055693.1 coordinate 18,298,759, forward strand.
AATGAAGTATACCTAATTATTTAGATTAACATCAATAATAGTTTCCAAAAGTTTTTGTAATGAATGTTCAGTAATGAAATCTAACAAAAGAACTACGATAATGTCCACAAATGTATTTAAAACCAGTAAATAAAATACAAGAAACACACATACCACAAACACAAAGGAATGAAATAGGTGATGACTTTATTGTTAACAGTAATACTGCTCATTTTGACAAACACAAAACACAACACCAACATTTTATTTTTTTCTCATTATAAAAGGATTAAAAAAATTAATTCAGATAATCAGACACTTAAAAAAAGAAGATGTGCATCTGATTTATAGATAAAACAAACCAGATAATCTTCACATTATGACATTTACAGTAGACCTTGGAAAGCAACTGACAAGAAAGCGCTATATATGACAGCTGCCACTGATGTCCCAAAATGATTCATTACAATAAGAAAATGAGAAAAAACAACAACAACAAAAAAAAAACAACAAAAAAACAAACATAAAAGCACAAGTACTAAACACTAATTAGGAAAATCCATCATTCCATAATTAGGAAATGATATCAACACAAAGTATAAAATCTCCCCATTGCTATCCTCCCCATTGCTGTCCTCCTAGAAATATATTCAGTCTATGTCAGGGGTAGCCAACTCGGTCCTCAAGGGCACCAATCCGGCAGGTTTTCCAGATTTCCGTGCTCCAACACACCTGACTTAAACTAACAAGTCATTGTGGAGATCCTTATAGGCTGCTGGATCCATTTAATTTGAGTCAGGCGTGCTGGAGCTGGGAAATCTGGAAAACCTGCTGGATTGGTGCCCTCGAGGACCGACGTTGCCTACCCCTGGTCTACGTGAAGCATATATGGCTCAGAGATGTCTGAGAGTGATTTATAAGTGATTTATGACTTATCCTCAAATGTTATTAGTTTTTCTGAGGTAATAATAATGATAATAAATTTTATTTCCTGGCGCCTTTCTACACCCAAGGTCACCGTACACAAAGGGGAAAAAAAACAAATAAAAGACTTTAAAACCAGAAGAGCAAAATTCTTTTCTATAAAGTATCATAAATACAAGTTTTGTTTTTTATGATGGAATAAAAGTTAGCTTTAAAAAGAAAAGTATGCAAGACTGACATTTATGAGGTTAAAGCAGCAACCTGTCATCTGCCTTTATATTTAATCAAGACATTTTTATGTGTCTAAGGACAAAGTGTTAGAAAAGTGCATGGAATTTGTAGAGCATGTGACAACACATTATTAAACTACAACTCAGGAAACTATAGATTGATGAAGTCCAATTTCTGATTTCTCTTCCTCTTATCCAGCTGAAAGGGACAACAAAGTATGGTATTCAGAGAAAAATGGTAGCCCAAATAAATAATTATATGCACATTTTCTGATTAAAAAAAAGAGAAAGAAAAACTTACTTGTTTTGAAAACAACACAAGTTCTCCTGCATTCATCCTCAGTTTCGTAGCGGTTGTCATTTCCCCCACAGCCTCCATACCAAAACTGTGCACAGGCGTTGGCTTGTACATCATAGTACCAGCGAATGATGTAGTCTCGGCAGGTGCCTTGGCTCAAGGTGAGGTTACAGCGCGGATCAAGAGGGGGAATCTCTGGAGAAGAAATGATGTGTGAGTTTTCCAAAGATCTATACTAAACAAGTACACACATTACTTATTCTAAACATGAATATATATACTTTGCTCAGATTCAAGAAGTAACTGAAGATTGGTTGTAGCAGACGTCAGTGAACATGGTTCTGCTAAAATGTGCTGCTGTTGGATTCCATTTTCTGATAATGGAGTGTATGAAGAAAGTGCTCATAAAAATACAAAGTTCTGAAGTGATGTTTCCAAATTTTATTTCTAATGTGGTACATCAATCGCTGAAATTAAATTAGGTGGATCAGTCATGACATTTGACTTTTTCCTCTTAATTTGTGTTGTTTGCTGCCCTGCTTGGAGCAGGGGACTGAATCAAATTAACGATGCAGTGATGGTGGTTTCAAACCAGGCCTTTAGCTGTGGACTTTGCATGTTCTCCCCGTGCATCAGGTTACTTTGACTTCCTTTCACAGTCCAAATACATGCATGTTAGATTAAATGGTGACTCTAAATTTCACCCAGAGTGCAAGTGTAAATGGTTGCACTACAGAACTTTTGCAACTTTCCCAAAGAATGAAGAATTGATTCTATTATTGATTTTTTATCAAGTCATCACAATGTGGCACCAAGCCTGTGTGCAGAATACCAGCACACTAAAAATAAAGCATTTAGTCAGTCAGCCATCATTAATCTCATTATCTATGGGGTATTCTAACTCTGACAGGTCAAAATGCCTTATTTAAAAAGGAGGGCAGCGCTCACCTTCAGACAGGACTGGACTCGCTACAGGCTGCAACTTGCTTGGGCCTGAGGATGAATCCGAGTCCAGTGTTGACAAAGATGTCGCAGATGAAGATACTGATGATGCTGATGGTAAGTCTGTCTCAGTGGAGACTGAGTTCTCTCTTTTAGGTGATGACAAAGTTGTTTTGTTCAGAACAGACACAGTGTTACCACCTTGCAATTGAGCCCTTAAGTCTAAATCTTCACCGTCATCATCCTCCACCACCTGAAGTCAGATAACATAGTAACATATTATTATTGTGATTATTTGTACGGACAAAAGAATGTAAAACAGTGCTTTTCAACAAAGACCTGAAGAGGTAGAGGATCAGCACTAATTGGCAGAGTAAAAGTGTCACCACGACCTCTGCTGTTGGTTCGTCTCTGATTTTGGATCTCTTCTTGGTAATTATTCCCATATCCATTGTTACCATAGCCATGAGCACTACTGTGATGGCTATTATATCCTGTAGTTTTCTCTCCATTAATTCTATTAAAACCATGCCCACTGTTGCCATTCCAAGCCCCATTTGTGATTTGATTGTAAATTAAAGCACCATTTTCATCTTCACAGAACTGGTTGACGAGTTGAGACTCCAGGGCTGGGGGAAAAAACAAGACAAAAACCAAAACAGAAATGAGTTCATTTAAATACTTAAAACTTACTAGTAAAGAAAAGATATTTATAACCTCTCACTAAGATTATCACCTGGTAGTGTATTGAAGTCATCAATAAGGTACATGTGTTCGCTGTCTGGGTCAGATGCAATGAGATTGAGTTCTCGCAAGAACTCCGCCTGTGTAGGATCAGTAGAATTGACAATTCCCAGAGCATACATCTCAATGTTTGCAGCATGAGCCTCCCGCACAGCTATATCAAGCTTCACAGGCTCTCTTTTATCCGCCTGACCATCCGTGATGACAATGGCTACTTTTCTGACTCCAGACCGTGCGCTGAAGAAGGCCTCCTGAGTTGCTTTTCTTATAGCAGTGCCTGTGTAAGTGCCTTCACCCATGTAAGGCATCTTTCTGATTGCATGCTTGACATCCTCTTTGCTAATGTAACGAGCCAAGTTGAAGACTAACTGGACGTCCAGACTGTAGAGGACCAGTCCAATTCTGGTGGCATTACGTCCAACTGTGGTCCTGTCCACCAGCCTTGTGACAAAGTCTTTGATGATCTTAAAATTCTCAGGGCCCACACTCTCTGAGCTGTCGATTACAAACACCAGCTCCATTGGCCTTTCTTTGCACTTGATGCCACAGCCTGAAAATGATGACATACAAGTATATTAGCCTGCTGTCCTGTTGTTTGGTTTTTGTAATGTCTAAAGCTGTGTTCATCTGTTTTGGTTTAACAATAGATCAACTAACAAGGCTCATTCATTCATCATCCATATTCACTTCATTCTGCTTAGATTTCAATTGATTTGAGACAATTATCACCAAACTTAGCGTCTTTACTGTCCTCATTTTGGTTTTGAGCTCATAAATTTTATTCTTCTGTTTCATTCCCAATCTATTGTTTCTAGACAGAGTTTGCCTTGAAAAACCTAATTAACATAATCAATGACATGTATTAGTTTATGGGTTTGTTCCTTGTTTCTTCATTTTATTATTCCATTGTGTTAAGTTTTACACATAGTTGTACTCAGTGCCCGTGTTCTTTGAAGTTTTTGTTCTGCTTTTTGTGATTAATAAAGTTTTTACGTGTTCAGACTTTAGTAAAAAACAACAACAACAAAAAACAAAAACAACAACAACAACAAAAAAAAAACAGAGAAACAACAAAACTGTATTAATGTTACACAGTAATGTTTGGTGTAGATTTAATGTTATACATGGAAAAACAGAATGCAACACTGAATCAAAAGTTAACAGGTAAAAGTTACTCTCTATAATAAAATAATAATCTCTTCTTGGCTTGTAGTCTTACCACATATTTCTTTGATCATCTTAATAATGTCTTCTCTCTAAAAAATACAAAATAAAATCACATTAGTTGATTGCTTCTCTCAGTTCTTAAAAGGTCAAACAATTGTCAATTTAGTAAACTTACTGTCAGGCCTGGTTCTCCTTTTGACCCTGGTCTTCCCTGGAAATGAAAAAAGTAAAAAAAATAACACAACTGTTTCAGTCTTTTATTTATTTATTTATTTGTTTGTTTGTTTGTTTAAAACAGCAGTATAGCTCTTTTGTACTGAAAACATGATTTTTATTTTTTATTTTACCATTTCACCTGTGACTCCAGGGTCTCCCACGTCTCCTTTTGTACCCTTCATTCCCCTCTCACCCTGTGACCCGCGATCACCCTGTCACATTGAAAAATAATATTTTAGTTAGACATCAGTTAACCAGGCACTGATAAAATGTTTGAAGACATGTAAATCCACCACCTTTGGTCCAGGAAGCCCATCTCCTTGTGGACCTCTAGGCCCTGTCATGCCTTGAGATCCTGGCTCACCCTGAAATTAGAGTTTAGATTTATTAGATCCAAACCTTCATAAGGTCATAAATTGTGTCAAATTTGGTCCCGTTGCTATTTTGTTAAGTAGTTTTATTGAATAGTTTAAATGTTACTTTTACTAGTGCTGTATTACTATAAAATAGAAACTTACCTTTGGACCTTGAATACCTTCTCCTGGAGGTCCAGCTGGGCCTGCAGGTCCTGGCCTCCCAGTATTACCCTAATATACACAGTTAAATGCATATTTATGATTCAGTTAACTAAAAACTAAAAAGTAAAAGATTAAACTTAGCTCAATATGGCTAGATCATTAGCTTTTTCAGATAAGATTTTTAATCCTAAATAAATCGAGCTGCATGACAAGTGATTTTTCATACTGGTGGCCCTTGCAAGCCCTCTCCAGGTGGGCCGGGCAAACCTGGCAGTCCTCTAAAGCCGATGTCTCCCTGAAACAGATATGGTGTTTTTAAATAAGTATACATACATACAACTCATTCACAGCACAAAAACCTGTAGCCACAAACCTTAGGGCCAGGAATTCCCACTCCCTCTGAACCGGGCTCACCTGGCAAACCTGGCATACCTGGGGGACCCTGGAAACAAAATGGGAATTTTTGTCACAATTTCAAGTTCCAGATAATAAGATGTGCAATATGTAATCAGCTTTATTGTTTGGCAGATGATTCAAACCATGGGGCCTTGAATGCCTTCGCCTTTTGGACCATTTGGACCTGGCAAACCAGGATGACCATGATCACCCTGATAAAAGAAATTTTACTGATGAAGACCAACAGCACAGGTCTGTCTTGATAAATATTTTAAACAAACAATCTAAAAACATGTCATGTCATAAATGAATTAAACTGAATTAACCTTTGGACCTGGAAGTCCAATGCCTGTTTCCCCAATGGGACCTGAAGGACCAGGAGGACCAAGTTCTCCCTGAACAAGAGGAAATAAAGACATACTGAAGAGTCTTGGCACAAATGTTTTGATGCATTGGATTGCGTAAGGTTTTGTTTGAAAGTGCTCTAGGCTACCTGCCAAGTTTTGGCACTAAGAGATAGTTTAATGATGATGTTTTTGTTCATTTTACCTTTGGACCTGTAACAGAAACTCCGGGCTTCCCCGGCAAACCCTGTGGACCTGGAGTCCCACGTTCACCCTTTAAGACAAAAATTGGAAAAAATTTCATGCCTGTTTTTATTTTAACAAGACTTTGTTGTCAACAACCTATGGCAGACTCAGGAATGACTCTCTTGAAATGTTGTGTTATTGTGGCAAAAAGCTTCAAGAACAGCAGATTCATAACAGCGTAAATGGAACAGCAGCAAAGGACACAAACTTCTACTTCTTCATCAAGTGTGGTTATCAAACCATAAAAAAGGATATCGCTGTCTGTTTTACTACATTTATAAACACCTACTTTTGGTCCAGAAGGTCCTGAGATCCCAGGAGGCCCATGTAACCCACGGATACCTCTTAGACCCTGGTCACCCTGAGAAGGACAAATCCAGACATCATAAGATTTACAGTTGTAATATGAACTATACAGGCTTCATAACTGCCTCATACAAGAATAGACAATCTAAAGGTACCTTTTCTCCTTGAATGCCAATTCCTTGTGCTCCCTCAGGACCTCTTAAACCAGGTAATCCAGGTTCCCCCTGTGTGGGGAGAAATGCAAAAATAAATGCAATATGTATATATATTTTTAATTGAATGTTAGTTAGCAAGAAAAGGTGAAAGTTTTGGTTTTCTATAGAAACAAACAGCTCTGTATAAACTTTTTGAGCCACCACCCATTTTGCCTTGAAGGAACCAGACTTCCTTTTTTTTAGTTTCTTTGGGTATTGGCTGCTTTTTCAATCGTTTAATTCACAATACAAATTTTGCGTTTAATTTAGCATGTTTTATTAAACCTCTGCTCTTATTTTCTGTTTTATCAGCATTGCATAAACAAATAATGGGTGGTTCAGTCATTTTGCCCAGTATATTACCTTCTGCCCCGGAGCTCCATCTTCTCCTGGAAGACCAGGTAGACCACCCAGTCCTGCTGATCCAGGTTCTCCCTGTACCAGTAAATATGTATTTTGGACATGTTTTAAACATTCAGTGCATTGGCACTCTCATAGATATGCTATAAACCATAATTATGCTAGCACCTTTTCCTTCAGGAATTGAGATGTGTTACCTTTGGTCCAGGTTCACCAATGCCCCTCTCTCCTGGAGCCCCTTGTTCTCCTGGTAAGCCTTGGTCACCCTGAGAATAAGGTTTGTATTAAAACATAGTTCAATACTAAAACAAGGTGCCTAACTCTAACTCACTGTGTGACACGTGTGACAACTGCCATTTTTTATTTTTTAGTTTCTCCTTCCTTAAGCCCCAACGTAAGGTGCATAAAGGTCATGGTTTTAATTATAATACACTGTTTCATGATGTTGCACATTTAATAATACACTGCACTGTTATAAGGCAAGTTGGGAGCGGGACATAGCTCTTTGGCTTAAGAAGTGTGAAGATTGTATAAATGGTTTGTAGATTTTGTTTTAGCAAAACTGGTTTTGTTGGCCTGACACTGAACCCATCTTCTGTTCATTAAACTCATAATATCATATCATGTTGGGTTTTTAACCTATGATATTTTATAATTATTACAAAAAAAGCAAAATTCAAAGCCATCCATAATATAATACAGACAAGAGATTTGGGGTATTTTAACAAACCTTAGGTCCAGGTAAACCTTCTCCTGGAACTCCTCTTACTCCTGGTGGACCTCTTGGCCCCTCGATTCCCTGTGTAACAATATTGATTGGAGTCTTACTAAAGTAGAAGCTGCTACTATTGTAGTTTAGTTAAGTAACATTACAAAAAAAAAAAAAGGTTCTCCTGACCTTCTCCCCCTGTATGCCCACTCCTGTTGGTCCAACTGGCCCAGGATGACCTGGGGGCCCCAGTTCCCCCTGGAAGTAAAACCATAGTCAGTTAAATACCCCTAGTATCCATTACATGACTCAGCAGGCTATAGAGAAACACGTGTGTCCTGTGCATCTCAAAAGGTCACTTACTGCATCTAATAACTGCCAATTAATTCAGTTCAAGTTTATAGGTTTTGGCAATAATGGAGTCAGTGTGTAAAAAACTTGCATAATTGGTACTAAACTACCTTATAGGGAGGGTCATATCTAATCTACACATGAATTTGTATCATCTTCGACTTCCTTACATTGAGCAGATATTCAGCGTTCTACCTGGCTATCTCTTCTTGCCTTACAGGAAGTCATTATAATAACTGTGTCCCAAAGGACCTGTGAGGCTTTCCCTTGGTTTTCATTAGTGCCTTTACTATGTATATTTTACACTTAATTCTTGTTGAATTAATTTACTACCCACCTTTTCTCCTTTGATGCCCACACCCTGTTGTCCCCTTGGCCCCCTCAGACCTGGTAGTCCTCGATCTCCCTGTGTAACAAAACCATTTCATTTTTATGTAGTTACATAAAGTCACAACTACTGCAATTTGGTTCTCAGCCTGCCCTGCATTGTTCTCAGGAAAGAGCATGAAAGGAAAACATGTTGGCTCCTGTTGCTAAAGATGATACATGTTGACAATAGGCACTTGGAATGGCACTGAGTTTTTTGTCACTGTGATACTTATTAAATTCTGAATTTTTAAAACTTTTTCCAGCACCAGTAAAATCATTAAATGAAGGTATTGATGACTGGAAAAGAAATCATTTGATCAGGTCTGAAAGATCCTATTTATGAAATACAAAATTCAGTGGAGGAGTAAAAATGTCTTTCACAGGTTTAATAGATCTGAAGTAGCTTGAGGATATTTGTTTTTGTGTGCATAAAAAGTGAAACTGCATTTCTTTACTGACAAACCTCAACAACCAGAAATGTGTAGATGATCTTCTTTTTGTTAAATTCAATAAAAGTTCTGTCCTCCTGTGGATCAGTAAGAGGTTATTGATACAGTTTTTCCACTTGCATGGATATATTAAATTAGTGTTACTTTACTGTGGTTAGATTGTTTTTCTTTGTTGCTATTGAGTAAAACCAGCTGCCAACATTAATGTAAACTCTGTTGCTGTCATTCTTGCATGCTTTGAGTGAATCCCAGCTATCCCTGCTGTGTTTCATGGTGCAACATGTTGCAGCATGGGTGAAAGTTTTTACAGGCTTAACAACAGAATGTGTACTGACACTTGAGTGAACACCTGAGTTGTGAGTCAGTGAGCTGGAGCAGAGGCTGATTTTCACAAATTTGTTATGGTACACTACAGTTAAAGTTAAGGTACAGTCAAATTAAAATATAAATGCGTGTTTTTATTATCAGTAGCAGAAACAAGTAATTTATTTATTAATTTAAGAGGCTCAAAAATTATGATTAGGTATCTAACACCTTTTATATGGCATCCATCGTCTTTGGAGCCAAAGTGAAATGATTTAAGGTTACCACAGAGCTTCAGTCGATACACCTAAAAACCACCAACCAGGCCAGAAATCTGGATGTATTCATGGACTCAGACCTAAACTTTTAAAAACACATTAAGGGAATCGCAAAGTCAGCCTACTATCACCTTAGGAATATATCTCTATTCAGCAGGACCTGGAAAAACTAGTCCATGCTTTCATCTTTAGTCGGCTTGAATATTGTAACTGAGTTTTTACAGTTCTACCTAAAAAATTTGACACCTGCAGCTTATTCAGAATTCTGCTGCTCTTGTCCTCACTAAAACCAAGAAAGTCGACCACATCAGTCCAGCTCTGAGGTCGTTACACTGGCTGCCTGTTCATCGTCATCTGTTCATCTAGACTTTAAAGTTCTGCTGGTGGTCTATAAAGCTTTGAATGGATTAGGACCAAAATACATCAGTGACCTCTTGACCCAGTATGAACCTATGAGAACCCTCAGGTCATCTGGATCCAGTTTCTTATCAGTGCCCAGAGTCAGAACCAGACCTGGAGAAGCTGCCTTCAGCTTCTATACTTTAAATATCTGGAACAAACTCCAAGAAAGCTTCAGATCAGCTGAAACACTCAATTTATTTAAATCCAAATTAAAGACCTGTTCTTTGCTGCATTTCAATAGTTTTTATTTGAAAAAGTCCAAATCTGCATCAGTTTCTTTTAAACTGGAATTTTTAAACCTGATCATTTTTTAATATTGTTTTTATCTGATGTTCTTTCTTTTCCTTTTTTTGTTTGTTTGTAATGTTAAATTATGCTTCTTGTATTCTGTAAAGCACTTTGAATCACTCGTTGAATTGTGCTATACAAATAAACTTGTCTTGCCTATCATAACTAGATTAACATGACTAACAAAATATTTACTATTTTGTTAACTTATTGATCAACAAATGTAATATGTAAATAAAATAATTATTTTGTAACTTATACAGGATGTCATGGATGAGTTAAACTGACAGTGTGAAAGATTTGCACCCCCCCTCTGGCAGTGGGAGTACTTACACAAACCCCGTTATTGATGTGTTTGGGCAACTCCACGCCAATCATTCTCCAAGAAATATTTTTCAAGACTTTACATTCACAAAGTATGTCAATTTATTATTTTCATTATTATTTTCTCGTTTGCGTTTTATCTAGGGGATCAGACACTTTTCCTGGAGCCTTCCCACATATGCTTTGAACATGCTTCTGTAACCTTTCTGCATCAGGACGTCACTATAGAAAATTTACATTATATAGCATTTTGCTGCCACTTGGGGGCAGTCTTAGAAATATGTGGAAAACTCGTGTGGGCTTTTCTTGGTGGTGTTGTCTATCCTTTATTTTTCCCTCTTTTAGAGAAGACATAGGTCATAATGGACAAAGATCGGCTTTAAATAGGAATAAATCTGTCCAATGTGGTTTCTAGCATTTTGTCCTCTTTGATATGGTTTTTGGAGCACAGCATGCAAGTCTCGCATTGATTCAAGATCTAAAATCCTTCAATCTGCACTCACTGACAAATATCTTTGTCCAAACATAATTGGGCCCTAAATATCCATATGGTTACTTAACTCCTCTGTTCTAGCAAACTATTGATTGCTGACTGACCCAATGAAATTGTTGGACTAGTATAGTAGAATATTTTCCAAATGAAATACGGAAAAATATTTTGGTTCTTGATAGGTTAGAAAAGACTTGTGCAGAATGTGTTGATATTTAGGGACCAAGTTACAAACTCCAACCACCTGAATACTGCCGCACCTGATGTTCCTATTACAAAAGAGAAACTAACAAGGGTGTGAAAAAGCAAAATGTCTTTTTGAAGCTAGTAATAAATACTATATTGCATTTCTGCCTATAAATTGTCCTCAGTGTTGCCGCTTTAGCTGTAAGCATTGTTTGAATTTCTTAAGCAAGGGCTACATAATAGATTTTTTTTTCTTTTTTCTGTCACTTGATATAACCTTTGGTCCAGGAAACCCTTCGCCTTGGGGTCCTTTTTCCCCTTGAACACCCTGCTGTCCTTGAGGTCCCTGTAATCAAAACCAGAGGGTCAATGTAAACCAAATGGCAACAAATCTAAACACGCACAATGTCTTTTTCAATATTTTAAAATTTTATAAAAGAACAGATTTTGAAACTTACAGGAGGGCCATGATCACCCAGTCCCGGAGGACCAGAAGGACCTGGTCGGCCCTGGAATCCCATGTCACCCTACAAATTAATATAATGACATGGATTATTTAAACTACCCTTAAAAAAGTAACCACAGATAATTAAATAAGATAAATAAAGTAGGCAGAGGACAGTCCATAATATGACTTACTTTTGGTCCAGGAAGTCCAATCCCAGTTTCCCCCTGTATTCCCGGAGGGCCAGTTGGGCCCCGTTCACCCTATGATCACAAAGAACCTATATCATGCTTATTAATAAGATGATTTCCATTTTTTCTATTATTTGGGGGTCTTCATTTATAAAACTCCTTAATGATAAAGAAAACCACATTGTTTCATACTGTACAGCACTGTAGCACCTTGGGTCACCTCCTGTCTGAAACATTCTCCACCTAAAAATCCTAGTCTACCCTGATTGGTCAACAGGCCCAGAAAACCTATATAATCCACAAACCTAGAATAAAAGATATAAAAGACTCTAGGTCAGACAGAGAATAACATCTTTTTTTGGAAAATTCCCAAAAGATTGAAAAGGATTGGACAAAAGTTTAAAAGTCACTGATTCTGCTTTTGGCTTGATGTATCTTCTCAGGATACGTGTTCTCAAGCACAACAAAAATTTGAGGAGTCTAGGCTTAAGCACACAGATATATAACAGGCACACATAAATATGTAAAAAAAAAAAAATTAAATAAATAAAAGATATAAAAACACCCCTATATTTACAGAAATGAGAAAGAATTCACTGCAGACAGAGTACTATTTACAGCAGGGATCTCCAACTCCGGTCCTCGTGAGCTACTGTCCTGCAGGTGTTGGATTCTACCCTGATGCAACACGCCTGACTCAAATCACTGGGTCATTAACAGGCTTGTGCTGAGGTGGGTTGTAGTAGGAGACATCTAAAACCTGCAGGACAGTAGCTCATGAGGACCAGAGTTGGAGACCCTTGATTTACAGGGTGGATAAAGTGCATCCCAGTGCAAGGATGGAGGTCTCTGTGTGTGTGTGTGTGCATCTAAGAAGGTGTGAATCTTCAATGCGTGAGTTCAGATCTGGTAGACGACGACCCAGAATCCCCTGAGCTGTCCTCACCACCCGGGCTAAGTGGTGAGGCTTACAAAGCTGTAACTCTATAGGTTAGCTTCCTTTCATGGGAATTAATCTCTTAGACAAACACACAGACAGACGGACGGATGGACAGATAGATAGATAGAAAGATAGACAGACAGACAGACAGATAGACAGATAGATAGATAGATAGATAGATAGATAGATAGATAGATAGATAGATAGATAGATAGATAGATAGATAGATAGATAGATAGATAGATAGATAGATAGATAGATACTGAGTTTAGATAGTAAATAGGGAAGTAACATAAAAACCACCGTGACTCCAACTAACTTTGTAAATAGAGCCTACATGTTGTTACATGGCAAGACATTGCACACAGACGTTCCATGTATGTTATTAACTGCAAGCCTTGTTAGTGAAGCTGAGAATGCTGTAGGCACTTCCTAGTCTGTATTTAAACACAGGATTAAGGCCATCACGGGAACCTGTTGTGATTCTTGAATGAATATCAGTAATGATGGAGGAGACTTTGGCTGATTGCCAGATCTTCATACAGGGGCTCGTTAGAGGACAACAGGCTGCTGTGCTGCAGGGTTAATACCATAGTGATAAAGCTACAACCTCTTGTTCAAACATATCATAAAAGGAAATGTAAAGGTCACAGCAGATGTGCATAATGAGGTTAGTTAAAAAAAATGTCAAAAGGGGCTGACCTGCTTTCCCTGAAGGCCCTCTGGTCCAATGTCTCCTGGTGGTCCTGGTAAGCCCTGGGCAAGCACATTATAAAGCCATTTATAAACATTCAGTAAAAAAAAAGGTGTGTATCTATGTAAGTTAGAGTGTTTCTTTGTGTGGACTGGATGAACTGTTTGACATGATTTATTTTCAGACAGTATAACCAAAAGATAAAGATTTCTAATAATACCAAGTCAACATTTTGCTGGCTATACTTTTATAATTAAAAAGTTAATTTGGTATTTGTTGAGGCGTACTTCAAATTTTAGTATACCTACGTGTCCTACTGTCTATGTCTGATTTTTAAGTAATTTTAAGAGTTGTCTACTGAACAATCATTGCAAACACATCCACTTTAACTGACCTGCAGACCTCTTGGTCCTCTTGCTCCACCTGAACCTTCTGGACCCTGAAGCACAACACACATGCATGAGACAGAACATTAAGTTGAACACAATCTAAATATAGAGAAAAAATCATCAAACTGTGACTGTAATACTGAGCATGTGTAGTAGCATCAATTGTGCAGTCTTACCCTGTCTCCTTTGATTCCTGGAGTGCCGCACTCACCCCTCTCACCCTGTGCAGAAATGACAAACACTGCACAGGTTTGGATTGTCTTCAACAACCTAAAATGTCATCTTTTATCATTAATATAAATACCTTCTCTCCTTTGTAACCTGATTTTCCCTGTAGAAAAATAATCAAGGTGTCATATGGGCGCAAATAATATGTTTTTAACTTTGGTCATGAGTTATGGTATTTACCTCAGCGCCCTCTCGCCCAGGTACTCCACTTAATCCTGCTTCCCCCTGTTAATGACAGATTACTCTGATTTATAAGACAAAATTACCATACAGCCTAAAGTTAGCAAATAATATAAAGGTTAAGAAATAAATGAACAAAAAGAGGAGGTATATGTAAGGGACTGATTCATTACTCAGTTAATTTAAAGGGTTTTGAGGGACTTGTTACATGACACCACAGATAACGCTACACTTGAATAACAGTTGGTCACGCAAGGACTGATTTAGATTTCCAAAACTGAGACATGTTATTTGGGGTTTCATCTACATGGACAATGAATCTCTACAAAATCTTCAGAAAATATGCTACATGATTTTCAAATATAATTATATTTCTGTCTGCATCTATGTCATTATTTAAAATTTGTTCATAAAAAAAAGTGGAGGTGAAGGAGGGTAGAGGGTGAAACAAGATTATGTCATCAGAAAAGAACTGGTCAATATTCATTCAGAGGCCATAGAAAAGTGCAATTATATAGATAAATATGAAGAAAAGAAGCCAGGACCTAATATCTAACCATGCAGTACCCCAGTGTTTTGAATTCGTAAAGGCTTTGTGAAGAAATTTTGTTATAAAATTAAGAAAAAAAGCATTTCTGTGTAAATCTAAGATGAATAAACCTAATATCAGCTTAGTCTTGAATAGAAATCACAAACGGCAATGTTCATAGCCAGAAATGCAATAATTTATTTACATTTAAATAAGTCCATGCATTCATTGGCTATACGTGCTTCTTCAACCTAAGTGTAATGGATGTTTTATATTATAGACAAATCTTTCATGACTTAAAAGTAAAATACAGATATTTGCTGGACATCTTTAAGTTACAGTTTACTTGCATCTACTTTAAAAGCATTTATTGCTTGGCGTGAACTTGAGGTAAACTCCACATAATCTCATCATTACCTACAGAAAGCTAATGAATTTAAGAGTGACACACTCAGGAAGTATTAAGTAACAGCTAAAATTGCCGCCAGGTCAGAATTTCCCAGTTCTCATGTCCATCAAAGACATGCACCTTTTGCCCTTTCAGCCCTGGAGCTCCATCATCACCAGGGCGACCTTTCTTCCCCTGGAGAATGAAACACAAGTTTTGATTAATTTCTATGCTTGACATTTTTTTCTCTCGTTGATGAGCACTAAAATGACTTTAACAAATAACAGACCCACAAACTATAAGTTAAAACTTGTCTAGGAACAAGTGGAAGCATTTTCTTTTCTAGACACTTTTTGTTGAATACTGACAGAGAAAGAGGTTTGTAGCCTGATTGCTGACAATGCTAATTGACTGTTGAAGCAGTGAGACATGAGGTATCTTGTTCTCATCGCTGAGAGTCACTGTTGTGAGCTGCACCTGGACAGCATACAGCAGTTGCTATCCACCAGAAATCGCTAGTTTGTGGCCATTAAACTAATGAGAGCAATTATGTGAGCCCCTCAGTCTGAGTGTAAGAATTTGAAGAATCTCTGAGGTGAAAGCACCTGGTCACACAGCTGTCGGTCAGCAACATGATAGTCTGCTACAGAGCTTGACCGTAATAGAGCTGGTTGTTATATGAGGAGGGGCGGGTACTCACTGGGGGCTTGATTATGGTTGAAAATGTATGAGTGAGTGTCTGAAGAAATGTCCATACTGATACCCTACAAATGGGGGTGTTTCTGAGATTTATGATGGCCAAAGGTCAAATTTCATAGGCAGCAAAACTCTAAATGCGGTACCTCTGGTTTCCATGGTTAAGATTTTATGTTGGAGAAAAATGCACAATAACTAGCTGAGACACATGTGGAGTCACAACAAAGAGCGTTATATCTCTATTCCTATTCTTAATGGCATATATTTGCTTTTAAACAATGGGTTCACACTTACTTGGACAAAGGCTACACTGAAAAATGAAGCTATTATCCTGTTTTAAAAAATCTCTACAATTATCCTTCCTGAAATGCCAGGATAATTTTAAATATCTGCTTGAGATTTAAGAAGTCTTCCTATTGACTGTCTGACTGCAACATTCCTTTGGTTAAAGTGTTTTCCAAAAGTTTAAGACTAAAAACTTACCGCAGGCCCGCTGAATCCCCTTTCTCCTTTCTCACAAGTACATCTTTGAGCCACAGGGCACTTCAGAAAGATGACACATGTTTGTCAAACCAAAGTACAACATGTTTAATCTTAAATGTATATATTTGAGGGCATAATTGCTTATGTGCTTACCCCTTCATCAGCTATGGCAGTCTGCAAAGAGATTGAAAACAAGATTCAGGGAACTGCAGAACCTTTGCAAACTGTGTTCAGTGATGATAAAGTTTTCAAATACATGGCATTACTTTATGCAAAATGTATTACTATTGGAAAAAAAATCTAAGTTAAAGTCTAAATTTTTCAACTTAAATGAACGCAGTAAGATTGCAACATAAAAAAGTTGAAAGATAAGAAAATAATTCTCAGTGGCTTTATTTTGACAACTTGTCAAATCGTTCTTAAAAAGCTTTGTAAAAAGGTTAAATCCAGAACTGTCAGACACATATAATCTATAATTTGTCTCACTACATTTCTTTAGAAATACCTGAACATGCCTGCCCATGTGCAAACTCTAAAAAAACACTTATTCAAAGCAAACACATCACTCTTCTGCTAAAAGGTATTATACTCACAACTTCAGTGAAAATTTTTTCCACTATGTCTACGTCCTGTAGATTATGGAGGAAGCGGGAGAGTGGGGAGCTGGCAAGCAGACGGAGCTCTGCTACATTAGTTGGCTCATTGGCCGCCCGGGTGATGCCCAGAATGAAGAATTTGATGCCCTGGTTCTTGGCATCTGCGACAGCAGATAAAATGTCCGGGTTCCTTGGGTGGGAAACACCATCAGTGAGCAGCACTACTACTTTGGTACTGGAAGGTCTAGATTCCTCCTGGTAGATTTTGGTCATGTTGGTGATGGCATAGGTCGTGTAGGTGCCATGTCCAATGTAGACGATGGGTGCAATCTGGTTTTTGAAGTTATCTGCTCCTCTCCAGTCTCTGAAGGTTTGCTCTTTGATAACATGGCTGCTGTATTGCAGCAGGGCCACCCTTGAGCTCAGGTGTCGGCTGGTCTGCAGCCGTGCACCTTGGAGTCTTTCGACCATGTCCATAGCAAACCGCTTTTCCTGCTCATGATTGTCTTTAGCACTTTCAGAACTGTCCAACAGGAAGGAGAGCTCCAAGTTGCAGTCCTCATCAAGGATAGCTGTGAAAATGTAGAACAAGGCTTTCAAAGTCAGTACATCTTTTATGTACAAATTACTGGCCAACAAATAATTAAAGTTCACACAGAAGACATACAGAACTATGGTAGAATAGTACAATCGCTGTGAGAAATAGAGTTTATATGCTGTGATAGGTTAACAGATACATAAACACAGGGGCAACACTGAAAGGTTTGTCATAGGATTAATATAATTTTCCTTTGCCACATTTTTCATGCATTTTCTCACCTTGTCCATCATGGATACTTGCAGCCAAAGGTTTGACCCTGGATTTCTTGTAAGTTTTCCTCTCATCATAGAAATCTTGAGCCCACATGCTGGACAACGCTGTGACCAGCAGCACTGATGTAAAAGAGGAGAACATGCTCGCCCCTGAAGAACAATTCAATAACCAAAATCAATCAACATTACAGTCAGCAGAAGTAGTTTAAATTTCAAATCCGAATGGTACAGGTGGCTACAAAAGTTAAAGTAAACTAAAACAAAATTGTTTTCAACATGAATTGAGCGTATCCTTGAAAAAACTGAGAAACCATCTTCATAGTGACTCACAGTTTCTAGTATTTTAGTGTCCAATTTTCAGTCTAGGCCAAAATGCAGACTTGACAGGCAGCAGGAACAGTTGATGGCTAACATGGACAGTGAGTGTGCTCCAGTTAGAACAGCTGTACAGCAGCAGTAGCAGCAGTCATTTCGAGACAAGAAAGAGAAAGACCCTGAGATGCTCCCTCCTCCTTTATAAGGAGGCAGATCCATTGCAGCCATGCCAAAACTCCTGCTTTTGCCTCAGGGCTAGGGAAGGCTGTTGGGATAAGTTTGCAAGAGTTAAACAACATTGTGTGTGTTTGCTGAGAGTGGTATTTTTTAAAAAACAAGTACAGCCAGCTTTCAAATGTACAAATGTACATGTTTACTACAGGATAACACATTTTGAAATACCCCAAAATTACAGTTATCATGAGTTATAAGTGAATATTAGTGTATTTGACACCCTTTCATATCCTAGGTCTTAATTAGCAGCCAGCAGATTCATATACTCTATCTTCTTTCTAAACTTTCTGTATCACAGTGGGATTGTCTCCTATGTGGTGACTGAGCTTTAATGCAACAACAAAACAGAGAGTTTTAAGACTTAATATTTATAGTGGCATAGATGCCAACATAAATTCCACAGACAGGAGGTTTTTAAGTTCAGAGGCCATAATGGCAAAGGCCTGGTCACCTTTGGTTTCTGCCTAGGACTTTGGAATGACCATAACAGCCCTGCCTGAGGAAAGAGGGTTAAAAGGTCCAAGTATTTTACTTTAATTCTTAAATATAAAACATGTTTAAAAAAATCAAATATGATATACTATTGTAGATATATCACACATAGATTCAAATTTAAGAATGTTTTATTGTATTGAATGTATTTTGACTGAATGTGTGCTGTTGGTGCCTAAAATTTTGAACTTTTTTCATTTGCTGTTTTTATCATCATTTCAATTAAGATGAGTTTGATAACAAAAGGCAAGAAGCATTAAATATATAAAAATGTTTCTCAGAATATAAAGTACTGAAAGCTGCAGGCAGAACTTCAACCTCTACACCCTTAAAAATGACCATTTGACCACACAGTAGCAGAAGTGACCTTTCAGCGCTCTCCTCCTGGTGTGGCTTAAAGATGGGGTTGGTCCTGTGCAGACTGGCAGAGAATTCATGGAGCCTTCTGCCTGCTGTGCTTGAGGTGAAGAAGCTTTGTATTGCAGAGCTGCAGGCGAGAAGTAATTAGAGGAGACTTTCTGACACAAAGGAATGTTGCACTTAATGATAGTTTGGAAAATTCACCCTCCATCTTTACTCCGATTACTGCCATCCAAAATGTATGTATAGGACTCATTGTGAAAATGATTATAAAGTTTAGCTGTCGTCCAGGTATGTGCATCATTCACAACGTATAAAAGATGTTGCAAAAAGACTAAATGAATGAATCTTAGTGCACAGATTATGGAGAAAGGAGATTACCATGTAACTGTGACCACTTTGTACAGGTTACATCAAATAAATATTGAATGTATTCTTCTAAATGTATTGATTGTTTAGGCACAGACACAGATCTTTAACTTAAAAAAAAAAAAAAAAAAAAAATCACAAAACGTTGTGATGGGGAGGGGGGGTAAATCTGTGAGAGAAATTGCTAAAACGTTTAAAAACAACTTTCCTCAAAAAAAGGTTGAATTGAAGTGAATTAGCATATTTTTCCCTCTACAGAGTTCAATATTCAACCAATCTAAAGACATTTCATGATTAAGGACAGGAGCACAAGCCTGAGTTGGATACCTTCAATATTAAGAAAAATAAAAAATAAAAAAAAAGGGGGAATCTGTTGGAGTAAATAAATCTCATAATCAGTAAGCCTTTCCTGCAACTGCTTAGAAATCCGGGATTGACTGATACCAAAAACAAAGACTGATTCTTGCTTGTGTTTGCCTCTCAACTACAGACCTGATTTATTCAGAACAGCAACCAGTTAGTTAAAACCCACTGTTTCACCTTGTGTACTTTCAGATATTCTGACCAATCACTGCTATCCCTTCTAGCTTAAAAATACAAGAGAAAAGGGGCAGTTATAATTATTAGATCAACATTATGGAATGCTCTGCCTCTAAATATTAGTTCTTTTTCATTTTCATAATTCTTTTTAAACATTTATCATGTGAACAAGTAGTCATGTTGAATGTTATATTTACAAACCTGTTATATTTCACACTTTCTCATTTTTGTTTGCATTGAATTAATATAATATTAATGAATTAATAAAAAATATTTGTGCCATTTTATATCTTCTTGTATTCATGCAACTTTTCTTAAATGTCAATTTCTGTCAGCTTATGTCTCATTTGCTTTATTGTTCTTTTTCTTCTTTGTAGCCAATTTATGTATCCATTTGTGTTTGATTTGTATACATTTTTTCTGCTGCATGATTTAATCTAAATATTCTCTAGTTTTTGTTTATATTCTTTTTTAAAATCTGCATGAGTTACAATGTATATACACAATTTAGACATGATTAATACATATTTAATTGCGAACACTTCCTTGCGTCCCATGGCAAATTTGTCATAACTGATTTTTGCTGCCCTCTTGTGGTACACCCAGGGTACATACAAGTAAAAAAAGAAACGTACATGCTCAGACAGTTCAGTGGCGAGTGACGGTGTTGTGGAGGTGATCGATGCTGTGGTGGCCTCCCTCCTGTTCTAAATGCTCTGGATGTGGTTGGCCAGGAGAGCTGGCTAGAACTGGAAGTGGCACAGGACATGGGTAAATGCACTTGATGTGATCCCCGAGATAAAGCAGCATTTAGCATAATAATGATTATTTAGCCTGTTATTGATGTTTGCCCTTAAGGTGTTTTCTTGTGCATTTATAAAGGTGAAAATACAGTTAGAACAATTGCCATGGATGGTACAGAGGGTCTGGTCCAAGGTTAGCAGATTCTTGACATTGAAGCCCCCATCAGGATCCCAGTTGGCCCAGAGACCTTGAGAAGGATTATGTATTGGAGAGCCAACTGATTAGAGGAGCCCATTTAATACAAAACTGTGCGTATTGAGAAGAGAAGGATACTGGAGTTGTATATTTTTCTGGTTGTCATGAACAGTCCAAGACCAGTAATGTCAGTTTGTTTAATTTTGAATACGGACAGATCCATTTTATCAATTTAAGAAAATATATCATATATAAAAACAACACAATATCACTAGTCTAGCTGTTGTGTATATGCACTTGCAAGCTAATGCTAATGCAGCTATGAGCAGGCATAATAACAGTGGCAAGCAGCAGAACACCTGGAGGGCTTCTTCATCATGGCTTGAGACTTTAATCACACCAACTTCAAGACTGTGCTCCCCAGATTTTAAAAGAATGTGGACATTAAAAAAAGGAAAGGCAGAACACTAGATCAGGTCTACACCAACATTTCTTGTCCCTCCCTCCCTTCCTCTCACCTTGAACACTCTGACCATCTGTCCCTGTTCCTGACACCAGCTTAAAAGTCCCTCATCTGCAGGTTAAGCCACAGTACAAGCCAGTGCAGAGCTGAGTCCTTGCAGGACTGTTTTGAGGACACCATATGGGAGCTGGGTACCCAGACATTGAGCTCCACATGTCCTCTGTGCTGTCATGTCATCAGTTTCTGCATGGACAATATAACAACAAGAAGACAGGTGAAACTATTTCCCAACCAAAAACCCATCAATCCTTAACATCAACATCAAAGCACTACTCCAGGCCAGGGATTAAGCACTGAGGTTGGGAGACAAGGAGTCCTACAGGAAGTCTAGATCGGACCTGAACAGAGGAACCAAGGCTGCTAAAACAAAGTACAGAAAGAAGATGTCTTGTTTCTAAAATCAGAAGTGAACTCATCTTTTCTTTATGTACTTTTCTTTTTGTGGGACTATGAATCACTTCAAGACATCATTGCTATCTTTGGTATAGATAAATTATCTGAGGAAGAAAAGCTGACTGTAGCAAAATCTAGCAATTCCTGTCTCAGTCCTTCCAGGTAGAAGAAATGTTTACTGGCCTTTTGCGCAAGCTGGTACCTCTGAAAGAGACAATTAAAGGCTTTTAAGATCAAGATCAAGATAACTGTTACTTCTGTCTCTCTTCAAGGTGAATATGATACTTTGCAAGAGCAAGCTTTGTACATAGTGGGTCCCACTGAGGTAGTGGTCCATAATGCTGAGAAGCTGACAGATGAACATTTATAAATGTATTTTTCTGTAAAGTTAGAAAGTTTTGAGATAAACACTTTACAGTGTCATTTCTTTTTTGGGAACATCTATTATGACATGCAAAGTATATGTTATTTAATTTCCAAGATTAAATTAAAAAGAAAAAAGGTGGTATGAGGTCTTTTTGTTATGATTTATTTCTCATTGGGAGTTTGTGCACAGTGAGTCAAACATTTATGCTGAAAATATTTTTCCCATTAGAAATTATTAAGAATACACAACACTGTAGTTTATCCATTCATATGGCGAAGTTTCTTATTTAATTCCCTTTCCTGTGTAAGGAGGGTGACACTCTGTTCCTTGAAAGCATCAAAATCCTGAAAAATAAGACAAAACATTGAACATGTTATAAAACTGCAATGTGTGATTTTAGTTTAATTTGTCTTCTCATTCAGTTTGCTGTTAATAACTGCAGGATAAAACAAACCTTGTTTAGATTCTGAAGCTTTGTCATGGTTTCCTTGAGAGCAGCCTGGAGGGGCTTCACTCTTGCATCTGCGTTCACTGCTTCTGCCTCCAGTTTAAACCTAAAGAAAGGTATTTCAAACTCTCTCATTAAACTCAGCCGAGCAGTAGTGCTGCTAACAAGGTAACCTGGTGAAACTAGTGAGGAACATTTTTATGACATGGCCAAAGTTACTAATGCACAACTACTACCTAATAAGCTGTGTCAATGAGAGACTGAAGTGTGGTCACAAGTTTATTTTTGCATAACATGATATCAGCATGAAGTTCCTGTGAGATAGCTATCCATTTTTTTTTTTTTTTGTTGCTGTAATGAAAAGGAGTTCAACATAAAATATTGCAAATACAATAGTGTACAAAACTACAATAAATAAAAGAAAAAATATAATTTTTTTAAAGTATAGTGAATTTTGAGTTAGTTCTGAATTCTAGTTAAGGCTAAAATTAAGGCTCAGAGCCTGTACTTTAAGTCATTATTTAACTGCCCACATTGTGCCAGATCTGTGTCTCATTTCCAAGCCTTACCAACCTCTGACCACAAGACATTTAAAAACATACATTAACCTCCTAATTTATGAACGTGCAATACATTCACACCAGTCTATACAATTTAAACAATAGTTTTCAAAGTACCTGTCTTGTGCTTCAATCCGGGCTTTTCTGTCTTCTCTCCATTTTGCCTCCAGCTGCTGGATTTCCGCTTGCTTCTCCTGAAATGAAGAATAGTTTCTTAATAAAAACTATACAAAATTGGAACCCTTCTGTGCATATGTGCAATTTATTTGCTCACAAAAATGTTTCATTTACCTGTATTACTTTGCCTCTTTCCATTGAAAGACTCAGTAAGATGTCCTTCTCTTTGGTGAGGCTTGCTATGTCTTCCTTTATGCTGATTTCTTTCAAAGCTTGCTGTTCTTTTGCATCTTCGAGTTTCAGCTTCAAATCTGATTGTAAAAAGAATGCTACGGTTAGGTTAAGAGTTATACGTATAGCATTATAAAGGAGAATTAGCTAACTATACCTTTGCACATTTCCACAGCATCTGCATGTTGTTGTTGAGCATCATGCAACTGATAGCGTAGTGGTGCCTCCTTGGCTTCATACTGAGCTGCTTGTTCTTTAAGTTTTGATTCGCATCCTGCTAATTTCACCCTTTAGCATTAATGTAACATAAAGGAAATTGTCAGTAAAAAGCCATTTTCAGATAAAAAACATGCTCAAATCATTTTTTTCTTGACCGATTGATAAAAAAATGTAAACATGATCTGCATTTCAGAATCCAATCACAACTTCCCTGAGTTCCAGCTTTATGTATATCAAGTTTTCTAAATCAGCAGACTTCAGCTTCTTATGTTGAAGCTTATGTTACAGTTTAGCTTTAACACATAGCAGACAGCATTAAATGTATGTGAGTGTGAGAAATTTACCTGTATTCATTTTCAGCGTTTACATATTTCTCTCTCAGCAGTTTGAGTTCTTGTGTGAGTTTTTCAACTAACTCTTCTCTCTCATGTAACTTTTGGGAAAAAAGTGAATTGTTTTCTGACTGTAGTTGTTTGTTTTCCAGCTTTAACTGGGCATTTTGTTTTTTGTGCTCCATCATGAAAGAAATGATTGCTTGATTGTTGGCAGCTAAATCGTTAAATCTTTGTTCAAATATCTCTGCTCTCTTTCTTTCAACGCCCAGTTCTTTTTGGCAGTGAGTTACTTGGTCTTCAAGCTCAGTGTTGATTTTCTGTAAGGCTTGATATCGTAGAAGCGTCTCATCTGCTCTGTGCTTCAGCATAGAGATCAAAGCAGATTGTTCTTCTACCCTGGACTGCTGCATCCTCTCTGCTAAGTCTTCAATGGGATTCCCAGGCAACTTCCGAATATTGTCTGTGTGCTTGGAATAAGAGCAAGACACCTTCTGTTAAAGCATGACAGTCACTTTTATCTCCTCTCTCTCCACGCAGTCACCAGCTTTTAACCCAACAAGACTTGATAGTCAGTGCTAAGTGAATGGTTCATATAAATGTAAGAAACTGTGAAAATACCTTTAATCAATTATGGTGTCTTTGTTGCTAATTTTATTAATTTGATAGCTGTTCAAAGTTATCTAGACTATCTTAGAAGCTATTGTAATGTTCTGTCGCTATTGCTGCTTTTTTCTGTAACTGTTGAGAAGCGTTGGGGCATTGAGCCTTTATCATAGTTTTATACCTTCTTGTAGTTTCTTTGACTAGAAGCTAAATATATATTTATTGTCTTTGCAGGCATAATGAAATGTTGATGCAACAGACTCCCATATGTTAAATATAGAAAAAATAAAACACAGGAAATCATATCAAATATTCAGACATGAGAACGGTACAAAAACAATACAAAATATATAGATATTATAAGAAATAATACAAAATATGCAGCTATGACAAGACAGTACAAAATACACGGATATGAACAAATGAAATGCAAAAAAATATGAGTAGATTTAAATTTAACAAAACAAACACTCCAGACAACAGATCTTGGAGAAGTCCCCTGACATTTTCATTCGAGTATGACCTCAAAATATATTTTTCTCACGAACGACGCAGTCAGTTGCATTCCACATATATTCTTTGGTTCAATTAAAATACCAGGTTACAACCTATCAAAAAACAAAACAAAAACACAACATAAAATATTATAACTGAGAGAAATTGGTGTGTACGAGACGGGCACGGTAGCTACACATGACGTTAACGGTTGCACGTGTTATACTAAAATCTGTGACCCATCAGAATCTGTGATCACAAGGGGTCGATAGTAAACATTTCTCGGACGAGCGAAGTCTTGAAAACACTAGTATATGAGTTCATATAATGCAGGTACCGTAAGTCACACGTTCTGATAACTATCAGAAATTGTGACTTCTGTGATCGTGGCTATGTGAGGATCATATATTAGGTTAGATGAGTCCGGACTATATGGGGAGGGGGAGATCACAATTTCTGATAACCAACAGAATGTGTGACTTACTGTACCTGCATTATAATTAACTCTTTTCGAGACTTCGCTTGTCTTCGAACATGCAGAGAAATGTACAATGTCGCTCCTGTGGTCACAGATTCTAATGGGTCACAAATTTTGGTGTAACACACACTTGGCCCCTTTATTAGTCCCTTTAGTCTACAGTTTCTGCCACTTTATGCAACATTTTATATTAATTTAAATACTTGTTAAACAGGTAAATATAGCATGCTATACAGTGACTGGCTTTTGGCGACAATGTGTAAGTAACAAAACTTATCGAGTATAAAGGGAAAAAAAGAGATTTATTGCTTAGGACAGTGATTTTTACATACCTCCAGACTGCTGTCGTCCCCTTTCAAGACGTCTTCAGCATTTTTCTGTGGAGTCGTTGTCATTATGAATATATGCCACGAACAAACTCTTTTGCTAACAAGCTGGAGCAATTTCACCCCCAAAGCTGGATTTCACTTTTTACTTGAAAAATCCTCGCGAAGTTTCAGTTGCTCGGTCGCTGTTAGCAACCAGATTGGACACGCCTTCTTGTACTGTTTATGCTGCTCGGCCACAAGATGGCGCCAATGAGCCTTTTTAAAAAATTTGCCTGCAAAACAGTAAATAAACTCATCGAGTGAATTCACGTTGGGAGGATTGGCATGATTTAAGTCCTGTTTCAGTTTGGTACTTTCTAGGTGATCTAATATTCTATGTAGAGGTTCTTTTTGTTGCCTATAGAGCTCATTTTGAGAGTTCATTTGAACGATAAATGTAAAATAAAGTTCGTACGATGACTTCTAAATGATTGCATGTTAACTGTAACAATAATGATTGTGTGATTTCCATGGACTTCAGTATATCGAACAAAAAGCTTGTTTTTTAATCATTTTAATTTATTTTATTAAATATATAGGCCTATTCAACCCAACTTTCACGTCCTCTCAAAACACTCACTCTTAGTTCCCAAGCGTGGGGGAAACAATAAAAGCAGCAGCCTGCTGAGTGTAAAATCACTGCCACTCGGGACATGTCGGACCTGCATGGCATTATGCAGATTCCTGGGCTAGGGGGATTTATCCAGAGGGCCGAGGCTGGGTTGGGGGAGCGGCAGTCCTGGCCTTTGTGCACGCCCCTTTTCATCAACTAGCGGGTCAAGAAAGACAGAGGAAAGCAACAGCATCCCAGCCTCAGTCCTTACAGCTCCTCCATCTGCACAGCGGAGCTGGACGGACCAGCCAGAATGTGGAGAGCACTGCTACTTAAACTCTTTTTGGTCTTTTTATGCTGTGTTAGATGGTGCCATTCTCAGGGTAAGTAGTGAGTTTTCTTTTAATTTCCTTTTTCTGCCCACATAGCTGAATTAATAATTGAGGAACTGCAGAGTTCCAAGTAATTCACCCGGTGCACTTGTTGCTTTTTTCTCTTTTTCTCTTCTTTTTTTTTTTAACAACAGACGATATGAGGCTTAATTAATTTCGAATTAGTGAAATTTAAAGTTTTCAGAAACAAAGCAGCAGAAAAGATGGAAATAGCCTTGTTGATCATTCAAAAAGCCCCTACTTTAATGGGAGTTCACAGTAATTTATGGTATTTTTGATGGAGTCACTAAGTAGAATAAATCTACCTGCAGAGCAAAATGTTTTACCTCATAGTATTACTTTAAAGGTTGAGCACAAAGCCTTCCTCAGACAGATTGGAAGTTCTCTTGAGGAACTTTTGCCTGAGCTTTACTGTTGCTAGGTAACAGAAAAGAGCATGTGACTTACAGGCAATCTGTGAGGACTAAGGGCTGCTGGTACAAATCTTATTCAGGGGAACAGATTTTACGTTGGAAACTACTGAGTCACTCTTTCTTCCGGCTTGAGGAAAAACTTATTTTTCTAATGTAAAAGAGAGGAAGATAAAAATGTTCAGATACTGCTCTTTATATGTGACAGTCTCATGCTTGTCTGTTGTGTTTGTAGCCAGGCTAGATCCTGCTTCTCAAATTGTAATCTGCTTTCTTTTTGCTCAATCCTTAGTATGTAAGCTCCTTAGTGTGAATCAAGCAACTAATTACTCTGCAGCTGCTGCAGAATGGAATCATTTCTACTGAAGGAACAGTTCAGAGTTTAGGAAAGAATGTACCAAGAGAAGGATGACCACTACTGCTTACTTATTTATTACAAAATAAGTAATATATTTCCTCCCTGGGTTACAGACAGAAAAACAGAAACTGTGCTGCACAGAGACCAAAAAGACAGTATAACCTTGTTCACATTGGAACTGTATTGTACTGGATTTTGAAAATTTCCTTGGCATTTCCTTTGAATCAGGGCTGCTAAAAAACTTGTAGATGAAATTTTGCTGATGACAGCTGAAGTGGATAAAATGATGACTTAACTGAAAACACAATGTCTCATCTGACTTCGTCAGCATGTTCACATTTATCATTAACTTGGTGTTAATCAGGACTAACAAAATGCAATACATTCTGTTTGTATGAAGTCGATTTATCTTTGACCTAGATTTTGAATCCGCGTTGTACCAGTATATTAGTATCACACGCTTACAAAAGGTTATCTGTTGATATATATTGAGTCAGATCTTAAGCTGTGCCATTTAGAAGTTTAAAATTGGTAGTACATGCTGTTTTATAATGAGAAGACAAAGTCCTCTCTCTAGTCTTTCCTTGAGCCTCCACAAAAATCCTTTAGTTTGATAATTGTTTCTTCCATGGCCTTCTGGGACATATTATCCAGGGCTTGAGATTGATACTAGTGCTGCATGCTTACACCTGCATTAATGGCTAATGAGACAGTCAGAAGAGATTTCATGGTGCTGGTTTATTAACTACCCTCCTTTTAAACTTGCTGTTCTACACATGAGAAGTTCTGAAATTAAGTTGTTTTCCTCATTAATTATTAGCCAGTAATAACCCATAAAGTGCGCAGTCAAAGCTTTATTTAATAAAACATTTATAATGTTTTTTTTTTTTTTTTTTTTTTGTATGTGTGTGCTCAAACTTTTAAGACCAGCACGTGCATATAAAACCTAGCGCATGCCAGTCTCTTTCCGGTGTAGGAGCCTAAATCCTTGTGCAACAGCAACAGTGTGTTAGAAACTGGAACATAGTCGCCTCAAATCAAGAGCAAATCCTTTTATAACTCCTTCAATCTACGTAAGGGACACTAGGGGTGGAGTTTTACTCCCAACTTATGTCTTGGGAGTTGTGACTGACTGTATAGAGAAAAATAAGTTGTCCAACAGCTGTGGTATTGCATTGTGACATCTTAAATTAGGATTCTTTTCACTCACTTCTTTTGTTCAGGCATTCACCAAAGTGTTGAGTATCCCTCAATTCTTACCAGGGCATTCCTCTCTCTATTTATGCCTCCCTTTTGCTCCTATGCCATTGCTGAAGCCCCTTGGGTTTCAGCTGCTTTTGAGTGTGGCAGTGAGAGCCAAAGTCACTTGTTTGGCAATTGACTGCATTCTGCAGCATTGATTTCCATATGAAATAGGCAGCAGCACTTCACTCTGACAGCATGGACAGGTCCTGCATCTCATGCTGCCAGCAGCCGTTTTCTCAACTTTTCTCTGCACGCATTCATTGAGAGCAGAAGGTTGCGCCAAAACAAGAAGGCATTGATTAAAGCTTGGATCTTGCATCTTTTAGGCAGCTACGTGACAACAAAGAGTTGTTTTAATAGCAGCGGACAGGTGTTTTCTTAATGGATAGCTGTGAAGAGATCGGGGGGGGCTTATGCTTTACTTTTCTTTTACTAAATCAGGGAATATGCCTTATTGTGCCTTGATTTCTACTGTCCACCTCTAAAATAACATTTTTTAGAGGGACACTTTCAGTTATGAGTTTGCATCCCTGCTGTCACCACTTTTGTACCATTGTAAATTCACAGTGTGGTTTCAGGTGCTTCATTCTAATGAAAATTCCTCTACTGCTTTCTTTGTTGGGCAATAGTAGGTCATCTTTATCTTCATCCAAGGATAGAGCAGTGCGCTCTCCTGCTGTGGGCTTAAGTTGCTAATTAAGGGAAAGGAAAACATTAAATTACACAAAAGCATCAGCTTAAACAGTGATAGAAAACGCTGATCATCGCTCATGCTAAACACCTCCTAATTGGAGATTTGCATCATTCCACTTTGCATTTGCTTTTTCACTAATATTGATTGACATAGTCAATTTGCAGTGTTGCAGGCAGAAATTTGAGGATTAAGGGAAAGTTACAAAGACATGCTTTTCAGAATGTAAGAAGAACCTTCACACAAGATAGTTGCACTGAAAGGTTCAGCTTCAGCGTACTGTATCTCTCACCTTTCCCAGAAGTAATGCTGTCAGGAAACACAGGCTGCATTTGAAAACCTCCAGCAGATTGGTTTCTTCCTGGCATGCATAGTTTAAAGTTATCAACCTAGTTTTCCACGCATAGCTATGCACATCTTGTTTTCTAAAGCAAGTTTTGATAAACTATTTAGAGAATTTTTAAATTATTATTACATAGCTATCAACTCTTATTTTAAAGATTTTTCTTTTATTTAGTCATTTTCTTGAGCAGATAAAAGTTTGTATATAGTATATTGAATGAAACTTGTGTTACTTGGGTGAATATTGCTTTTTTTCAGTGTTGCACGTCTCTTAGCCATGTGTCTCTGCTCCTAGGCTTTAGATGAGTCCGAATCCTTTGGGATCACTGCCTTGAAACAATAGCTCCCTTTGAGCAGATTGTGAACAATTTTATCATTAGTAAATTGAGCAGGAAAAAAGAAAAAGGCTTTTCTTCTTGGATAGCAGCTTACACTGTTAAATATGCACCCTGATTAGCTGAGGTGGTTGTAGAGCAGTTTGGTGGTTTGCAGGTACATTAATAGAAGTCAAGAATCAACACAAAGGTTTCAGTGCAGTAGCACAGGCAGTGACCCCCCTCAACTGTCGTGGAAGTGATCCATCTTTAAAAGTGAACATTACATTAGGAGATGATAAACTTTTAACTCTAAACATAATCTATGTCTCACTCATGCTGTATTTATAAGGCCAACACACTGTTGGGTTCAGCTTTCCTAAAAAAAACAAACTAAAACAAAAAACTAGATATACAGGAATACAAAAACAATCATGCTTTTCTTTAGTTTCTTGAATCCATCACACTTAAGGATTGCTATAGCATTTGAGCTCAGATAAATAATCTCTATATTTTGCAAGTGCAGGAAGATATTTTATCAAGGAGGAAGAATGTTTTCAACATGCTGGATAAGACAGGACATAGACAGAACACTGACCCCTAGCATGCCCCACCAATCACCACCTCACAGTTCTTCTTGTGAAGAATTTAGGTTGAAATGGTTGTGGTACCACCCAGTACCACTATTTATTCCAATTACATTTCAGACCGGACAGGAGCAGCATGCATCATAAATCAGGTTGTCAAAGAGACCATCAGAATTGCACATTCCTATTTGATTGGGCATGATGGAGTGCTCTTCCTCTGAACTTTGCTGCCTGAATCAATCTCTCCTGGAAAACGTCAGGGAAGGTAGAGTGGTGGTACCTTATCTCTACAGATGCCACTCTCCTCGAACATCAAAAGGAGGCTTGGGAAGAGCACAGTGAAGGTTGTGTAACTGTCGGGGGGGATGGCTGGCACGCTTGTCTCCAAGGCTTGTCAATGCTATTAACATTATGCCTCATCAGTTAAAGGCTTCCCAGCCTCCCCCTACGCCTCTTTAGGATGTTTTATGGAGTACTTAAGGATTCGTATTTCTTACTTTTTTGACAGAATGACAGACAGGCTGGAATAAGAAAAATAAGAAAAAGCTTGAAATAGTGCAGTAAATATGCTTAAAAATGTAACTGTGTGCAGGATGTGAATTGGGGCAGTTCCGCTGCGGGACAGGTCGATGCATTCCGATTAACTGGCACTGTGATGGGACATCAGACTGTGTTGATGACTCTGATGAACACGACTGCCGTGAGTTAATAATTATGCCACACTGCATGTTGAAATGACATATATGAAGGGTCTAAGTTTTTTGTAAATTTCTTTAAGAGTTTTTCCAAACTGTATGACAGTAATGATTGAAGCAATAATCAGTGAAGCTACAGCTTTGTAATTTAAAAAACAAAAGAAAAGAAAAACTATTAAAACCAAAATATATCCCCTACTGCATTTCTGAGGAATATAAAGTAACAGCATAAGTCATTTGATTTAGTTGTGAAGTGCTTAACTTGAGCTCTATCAGTAGATCTGTATCAGATGGTGTAAATAATGATGTGTGTGTGTATTCTGACAGCTCAGGTAACATGTGATGACAGTCACTTCCAGTGTCTGAGCGATGGTGATTGTATCCCAGATGTATGGGTGTGTGATGATGAGGAAGACTGTGAAGATGGCTCAGATGAGAGGCTACAATGTCGTAAGTTTGTTTTGCATTATCGGCAACCTCTGAGTAGGTTTGAAAAATGTTTCATGTAAAATATAGCAACCTAAATATATAAATATTCTTTTTTCAATTATTGTAATTCTGAGCCAAGATATAAGGATTTTGAACAATAAGATATTTTAGATAGACCCACCAGGACATCTGTATGACAGGAATTTCATAGCTGGGAAGTATATATATTTACATAAATATTAAATTTAAACTTCATGTAAATATATGTAGAAATGTCCCGCAACATGTTGATGAATCTCCTTTTTGATCCCAGCTGGCAGGACATGCACCAGTGGTCAGTTCAGCTGCAGTAACGGTGCATGCATCCCAGGAGAATACCGTTGCGACCACCTGGCAGACTGCTCAGATGGATCTGATGAGAGAAACTGCCGTAAGTTCTTCAGGGTGGTTTCCTTTTTTTTTATGTCAGGCTCTTGTGGCATTTTAATCAATTTGTTAAGATTAAGAGTCTCGCTGACTGACAGAATGGGCCACAATATGCTTCTTGTTGTCAGAGGTTGATTGCAGATTCTTTGGTGGATTAGTCAAGCTGAAGTTCAGCAGCTATGCCATTATTGTGCCGACATGGTAGACTCACAGCATTGCACACTGTGTAATCTCACAATTGCATTAAGAATGCCCTGGCAACCATCACTGCTGTTACGGTGGTGCTTTTAAATTTCAGTCTGTTATCCTTCTCATTCACAGGGCTTTTCACATGTTAACAGCTGAAAAGAGCACAGTTGTCAAGCTCATTTGAATGCATAACATTGGCCCGATGATGGTTTAATCTTACAGATTATCCAGAGTGTACACAACTGAGGTGTGCTAATGGGGCCTGCTACAACCGGACACAGCGATGTGACCACATTCTTGACTGCCGTGATGGATCTGATGAGGCTAATTGCAGTAAGCAACCAGTCAATTTACTAATGAACCCTTCACAGTAGTTGAGTAAAACCAAAATCATGACATTGTCATCAAATAATGTTTTTTTTTTTTTAGCACAGCACTGCAATACGGGTCTGTTTCAGTGTCACAATGGACTGTGTGTTCCTCACCGCTATGTCTGTGACCATGATGATGATTGTGGGGACCGAAGCGATGAGCTTAACTGCAGTATGTATTGCTTGTGTCTCCAACCCCTCCTTTTTTTATTTAAAAATTAAAACCAACCATATTGTCAGTGTAAAGGCGCTTATGTTTGCCCACAGAGATAAACATATGATTCTTGCATTCACCTGCAGCATACCCCACATGTAGAGGGAATTACTTTACTTGTCCCAGTGGCCGCTGTATCCACCCAGTCTGGCTTTGTGATGGAGAGGATGATTGTGAGGATAACGCAGATGAAAAAGGCTGTGGTAAATATACAGTAGTTGGAATTAAGTGTTCATATACCATGTTACTTTGTGTTTTTTTTTCAGACTGAGGCCTTGGTTATTTAGCTGTTAGATAGCCCTACAATGACTATGAACTGAAACTGTGGAAACCTGATTCATCTTTGGTCTCCATGGTTGGTTTGGTCTAGCAAGGCACTATGCCTGCTCTCCTTTAAGTGTGTTATTCAAATGCCTCTTTGTGGCACAAGATTGTGCAGCCCCCCCCCCAAAGGGCTTTAGAATTCCTCCACATGACTGTGAAGAGTGTGTGTTTTTAAAGGATGGGCTTCAGAAGCCCTCTGAGCCTCTATGTGAGCCCCTCATGGCTCCACTCCCCTGCATCAGTTTAAAGTGACAATGTCCTAGTCACAGTTTTGTTCATATCAGGATTCCTTTGAGCACAAGGCTGCCTGCTTTTGATTAAAAGCTCACACACTGACTATATTTTGTTCCCGACAGTTACAAAACGGCATGTAAAACTCTCTGCTACCCTTTTCCCTCATGCTTGTATTCCCTTCTCAATGTGTAAGCCTGCAAAAATTATTAACATCTTTCCTGCAGACAATGTTCCACGAGAGTGTTATCCAGGGGAATGGCCCTGTCCATCCTCTGGTCTCTGTATCCCAATGGACAAGCTGTGTGATGGGAAGGCTGACTGTCCAGATGGAGAGGATGAAACTAACACTACTGCTGGGCGCAACTGCAGTTAGTACCATCGCAGCTACTGTTATGCTCTGCAAAATACACACAGAAAACTGTGCCACTGATGAATATTCAAACTACTCTGATTCCTCTATTGATCAGGTATCTGGAGATGTGCATCTTTGAGCTGTGAACATCACTGTCACGCTTCCCCTGAGGGAGGAACTTGTTCTTGTCCTTCTGGATATATTGTCAGCAGCAATGATAGTCGTTCATGCATAGGTATACACCCTTCAATAAGTTATTTTAACCTTTGCTCAGTTGATAAAATAAGCAGTGAGCCTCAGTGTGGGGTAATTTTTTTCATTGTAGTGCTTATTGTTTCCTACCTAATAGAAGGGAGTCACTGCTGTTTGCAGGTACTCAGTTATAGGACATTGAAAATAAGATTTTCACTTTTTTTGTGTAACTATTTACACAAGATCCTGATGGGAACACATTCAGCCACTGAGGTTCATAGCATTACGTATCAAGTCTGCTATTGGTGTAACAGTATGTCTGTAAACTGTGTGTGTGTTAAATTGTCATCCTCTGTGATTTTGTTTCCATTATCTTGAAGATTTTGATGACTGCTCCATGTGGGGTGTGTGTGATCAGCTGTGTGAGGACCGGATAGGCTCCCATCACTGTAGCTGTCTAGAGGGCTATGTTCTTGAGCAGCACAGATATTGCAGAGCTGATGCCTCAAGTGAGTCACTTCCAGTTTTTCTTGAATACTATATGTTCAGATTGTGAGAGTGTGAGTGATACATCCAAATGAGGTGCATTAGCATCGAGCCCTCTCCTTTTTGGCAACCTCTGTATGGAGTGTCTGCACTTCTTTCTGGTGCATTGTTCCGTGCTAAATGTTGTTTTAGTTAGTCTCTTTCCTTTGTGGTGCATAGAAAGAGTGTTGACTAAGAGGCTGACCTCTCTGCCTTTAGCTTCAGTGAAGGAAGTGTGTAATGATAGTGACTTGAAAGGGTCCACTTTTATTATTCTGAGTCAGGGTTCTGAATTATAGGCTACGTTCTGTAAATTTCCACTGATATTTTAGGAGAGAATGGATACTATAAAAACAAATAACTAGTTAAGAATGGACCAGGCTAGATCATGTATTCTTCAGGCTAGGTTTTGTAAATGTTTTGCTTTGTTTCCTTTGCAGCTGGAGTTCCTTCTTTAATATTTTCTAATGGCAGAGACCTGGTGATAGGTGACATCCATGGAAACAATCTGCGAACTTTGGTTAATTCACAGAACAGAGGGATTGCAGTGGGAGTGGACTTCCACTATAATCTCCGCAAGATCTTCTGGACAGATACTATTCAAAATAAGGTATTTTTTAATAATTCTGTATCCAGTGATTTATTTAATTTTTCTTGCCATGAAAGTCATAAGGTATTGCCCCTCCAAAACAGTATCATATTTGACAGGAGACTGGCGAGATCTTTGTTTGTGTCAATGCTTTAGTTAGACTGGTGCTGGCTGGGATCATATTCTTTCAGTTATCCTTTAAAATATCAGCAATGTTGATACCATAATAATAGGATAGCTTTTGGACCCATAGAGATTGGCTCATAATGAAGGGAAATAGATATGTAATGGAATCCAAATGGCTTAATCTTGAAACCTTTCTCATCGGTTGGTATGGAGTTCACATACCACAGTGCAATTTTTGTAACTCGATCTTGTCTGAACTAATCATGCTGTATTTGTTTTCAGTGGCACTGTCCATTTATATGCATTCTTTTGCAAGCTAAAAAGTCTTTGTTCAGTATTAGTCTGGGCTTCTCATTGGTTTAAACTGCAGCCACTTGGCTGAAAGACTAGAACATATCTCTGACTGGGCATCTGTGTATATTAGCCACCTCCATGGCAGCATGTCAGATTAAAAGGGAGAGCACAAACAGGGCATGTGAATGCAACCGGAAAGGTTAAACTACCAGGCTATTTCCACGTCTTTAGTTTCTCTTTAAACAGGTCAGTAGAAAATCCTGCTTTTTAGATGTCTGGATCTGGTTTCTAAAGAAGCAGAGCTGCTAAAAGCAGTCCCTTCCTCCCCCTGAATCAACTGCACAGTGCCAAGGCTTCCAGTCTGAGAAACTGGTCCTATCGTTGTAGCACTGTGACAGGTTTAGAAATCCACTTTAACATCAGAAAATTTAATCAAACATATTCTCCATGTTTCCTGATCTTTCTACTGTGATTCTTTTAGTTTCTTCTCTGTTCAGAACTCTTGAACTGATGACTACCATAGAGTACTCTAAAATAATCAATTTCAAGGCCACATTAGTATTTCAAGTCTTTCTTGAAGCACTAGTTAGATGTTGGCATACTCAAGCATGTGTTTTTTCTGTTCATAAATAAAATACACCCTGTCTAAGTATACTGGCTTCAGAAATTTAGACTCTACTGGTTTTAGTTGCATGTAGTTGGTAAATATTTGGAATGTGGGAAACAAAGGAGAAATTTCTCAAAGCTTTAGCAGTAAATAATAATAAAATGAAATATTTATTTTAAAAAATGTTTTTTAGTAAAACAATGTTCTTCTTCTGTCAGCAACCAGTAAAGTGTAAATGTAAATAGACAGAATTTCTTTAGCAAAATATACTTGAAAAATTGTGTCATTAGCCTTTAAAATTCCCGTATGCATCTGTTGAGACCAGTGACCACCTAAGGAGTAATATTCTGAAAACAAAGGCATCTTTTGTGTACAGGTTTTTTCGGTGCATATGGATGGCTCCAACATGCAGGTGGTTTTGAATGTATCAGTTGACTACCCTGAGAATTTGGCAGTGGACTGGGTGAACAATAAACTGTATGTAGTGGAGGCCAGCGTCAACAGGATTGACATGGTGGACTTTGATGGAAGTAACCGGGTCACACTCATCACCGAAAACCTCGGAAACCCTAGAGGGCTGGCAGTGGACCCCACTGTTGGGTAAGCACATGTCTCTCTCTGCATCCTTTCATCTATCCACCCATGTTCCCCACATTCAGTGTGTATTGTGCTCCATTGAAATGGAATAATGGGGCAGGGGTGTTTAAGATTAGCAGATTGCCCTAGGTAGATTAGTGAAGAGCAATATAAGTGATGACCCTCATTGTAATCCAATAGTTCATGGGAGAGGGATAGCCAGGTGGCTACAGAGAAACTGCTTATCTTGAATTATCGTGCAGCCCTTGGTGGGATGCACAGCCACCCACTTGGAGACATATTGTCCTGCTGTGGATGCTATACTTAATTAAAAAAGCAAAAGCCTCCACTAGGTTCTCTCTAGATGTTTGTGTGGTCAGCTGTGTGTAGCAGTCCTAATGTGAAGATCCCACTTCAATTAAAACTGACAGTTTAAACACTTTTACTTCTTTCACAGGTATATGTTTTTCTCAGATTGGGAGGCAGCAAATGGACAACCAGGCCTTGAGCGGGCCTTCATGGATGGCACCAACCGCTATGGGATTATTGGGAGTAAACTAGGCTGGCCAGCTGGTATCACACTGGACATACAGGCTAAGCGCATCTACTGGGTGGACAGTCGCTATGACTACATTGAAACTGCAACTTATGATGGTCTGCACAGGTATATATATTGTTGTTTTTTTGTTGCCCCTAAAGAGCACATCTCCAAATACTTTTGTGTATGAAAATTTTCAAGAATAACGAGAATACCTTTAACATGTTTCTGTCAGAAAAACTGTTGTCCATGGAGGTGCTGTGGTCCCACACCCATTTGGTATCAGTCTGTTTGAGCACAATGTCTATTTCACGGACTGGACTAAGATGGCTGTCATGAAAGCCAACAAGTTCACTGACAGCAGTCCTGAAGTGGTTTACAGAACATCTCAGACTCCACATGGAGTAGCAGTGATGCATCAGCTGAAACAGCCTGAAGGTAAAACACAAGCAAGTTGAAAGTTTTGTTTTTAGTGCTTCTGAATAGGGCTGCCAAGATGATATTGATGCGATGGTAATGATATTGTCATTACCAAGTTATAATGTCAGTTTAAAACTTGAAAGCATATATTGCAATCGTATTAATACACCTTTTTTGTTTTTTGTTTCTTTCTTGTTTCTTGAATAAAAGGTTTATAAAAAGTAATAAGTTGTACAAAATTTACAGAAACCCCAATTTCTTTTCAAATATAGATGTTTTAAGCTGAGTTCATGTTATCATTATCAGCATGATATTGATATTTTGTTTTTTTAATATCAAAATTGTTGTTAGTACTTTTGTGATGTTGCTATTTCTGAGTCAACATGCAGTTTTCATATTTCTTTTAGAAATATAATGTAAATTTACTTAGACTTCATGCTAAATGCTTGTGGGTTTTTTTTTAGATCAGAATTCGTGTCATATTTGTTTGTGAATTGTGTAATTTTCTTGTGTCTCCAGTATCAAACCCTTGCAGTGTAAACAAAGGTGGATGTGAACAGATCTGTGTTCTGAGTCACAGGAGTGACAATGAAGGACTTGGTTACCGTTGCAAATGTTGCATGGGCTATGACCTACACGCCGATGGCAAACGTTGTGTGGGTAAGTAAAAATATATGACTAGTGATTTGTTACCTGCCTCATTATTCCTCCTGGTATAAATTGTAACTCCCTGAAACATGCCTATTTAAAAAATCCTATTTTTTTGTGGCACAATGTTTGTGAAATTGTGATTGTATTTGGCAGAAATAAATAGGTGTTTTCTGGTTTCTTTCCTACAGCTGTGAGGCAGTTTCTGCTGTTCTCCAGCCAGCTGGCTGTGAGAGGGATCCCCTTTAACCTCTCCTCTCAGGAGGACATCATCTTGCCTGTCACTGGATCACCCTCCTACTTCGTTGGAGTGGATTTCAGTGCTGAAGATGATACTATCTTCTTCTCTGACACAGCCAAAGATATTATCTATAAACAGAAAGTGGATGGGACAGGTGATTATTTTGTGCACTGCTTTGGCTGAACTATGTTACTTTTTTTATTCAAAGCTTGAAAGTTGCATAAGTATACAAGGAAAAGACAGTGTGCAGAATGAAAAACTATCAGCAGCTAAGATGTTTGAACAATTTTCTGTGTCTTTGCATCTTTAGATAATTGCTTTCTTAGTGGAGAGCTCTACCATGTGATTTCAGCCAGACTCATTCAGGGAGTTCAGGGAGTGCTTGATAGGGTCGGCTGGTACTGTGGGGGAGGCAGTGGACAAGAGTATGGACTGAGTAAAATAGTTTCCAAAAATAAAAGGGAATAATCAGAAGTATTTACCAAGAATCTATGATAATTAATTTCTAAATTATCATCCAAGCTGTGGAAGTAGTCACTATGTGATAATTCACAGGCAGTCACAACACACAGGAATAGAAACACCACTGCAGTGATCAGGGATGTTGTCTTTGGAGTTGCTCTAGTTTTTTCTGTCCAATCCACAAGAAGAAAATGCAAGCTGACAGCCTATTTATTTAAATGTGTTCCTCTTTCATCTCTGACTTAAATGGTGCTCTGACTGCTTTGATCTGCACAGGCAGGGAGGTACTGGCAGCCAACAGAGTGGATGGAGTGGAGGATCTGGCTTACGACTGGATTTCTAAAAACCTCTACTGGACTGACCCTCGATACAGGAGTATATCTGTCATGAGGATTGCTGATAAGTCCAGGAGAGCCATTATACAAAACCTCAACAACCCAAGGGCCATAGTGGTGCATCCTCTAATTGGGTAAATCAGTGTTTACTCTACATAATTATTACAATTTTTGTTACTGAAGTCCCCTGTGTTGAAATATGCCCATTTTTCATTTAGCTTGCAGCAATGTATGGAAGGAGATTTTGTTAAACAAAGTCAACTTAAAAAGCAAAAACAAGCAAGCAAACAAACC
This sequence comes from Melanotaenia boesemani, assembly GCF_017639745.1. Taxonomy (NCBI): domain Eukaryota; kingdom Metazoa; phylum Chordata; class Actinopteri; order Atheriniformes; family Melanotaeniidae; genus Melanotaenia; species Melanotaenia boesemani. Next base: position 18,338,703 of record NC_055693.1, read on the forward strand.
CCCCACCCCAAAAACCCTTGATTCAGACATTCCGATCAAAAGTCCTGACTACATGATTAGACAGGGTAATATTCCTACACAAAGCAGGAATATGGCTGCCCAGGCATGTATAAGTTTCAGAGCTTTTAGTTAGTTTTCAGTCAAAGTTTACTAAATATTTTAAAATTATTAAACTTTAATCCATAAGAACATTTATTTTACATATTTAGACAGCTTTAAAACGTGCAAAAACTATTCAGAATGCAGAATGTGTTACAGTTTGTAGTACTATTTACTTTGAGAGATAGGGAAGTCTCTACTGTTATGTTACAAACTATACAACTATAAGCTCCCACACGATAAAAAGTAATTCTTATTTAGAACAAGCTGTTATTTCCAATAGTCTCAAAGTCATAAGGTCTCTGTGTCTAAAAGCTGAGATTAGCTTAGTGTGAAGGGCAGTATTGTAGTTAATGCTAAGAAGTTGGCTAAAACAAAAGATCTACATTGCAGAAGTATCCAAAATACACTCCCACACACACACACACACACACACACACACACACACACAAAACAAAACAAAAAAAAACATTCAGCAAGAATATGTTTAATAGAACTCAAGCTGAGACATTTTTACACAAAAAATAAAATTGAGCCTTCTTGTTTTTTTGTATTATCAGGTATATTTTTTGGACTGATTGGTACAGGCCAGCAAAGATCATGAGAGCCTGGGGTGATGGGTCACATGCCCGATCTATTGTAAACACTACTCTTGGCTGGCCAAATGGCCTAGCCATCGACTGGAGGTAAGCCAAGTGTTTCACATTGAAGTGTGGATCAGTCTCACAACAGATTTTAAACATCTGTTAGTTTGCTTACCATTTACAGAATCACTAAGTTCAATAAATGCTTGTATTTTTCACAAACATCTTTTTATCGCTCCTCCAGCAGTACTTATGTCCCAGTTTATTTTAACCTCATTCCCTTGCTTTGATCTCCACACAGCTCAATGCGTCTGTATTGGGTGGACGCGTTCTTTGACAAAATTGAGCACTGCAATTTTGATGGACAGAGAAGGCTTTCTTTGGATCGCATAACCCAGATCTCACATCCATTTGGCCTCACCATTTTTGAAGGTAAGACCTGGCATTAACAATAAGCTTCTTATTTATGCAGTACTTGATCCTTTCATTTAAATAAGGAGAAAGTTAATTTTTACTGATGTTCCCTGTCATCTGTGAGTCCTGCTTTAATTATGATCATGTCAAAAGAGTTTGCAGGAGACGATGAAAGATAAGGTAATGCATGCTATGCTCTGTTGCTTTTCTTGTATGAAGGCTATGCATATTTCACTGACTGGCGTCTGGGTGGCATCGTGCGTGTGCGCAAGACTGATGGTGGGGAGATGGTTATTATCAGAAGAGGAATTAGCCACATCATGCATGTCAAGTCATTCAACTCCAATGCTCAGACTGGTCAGTTTCTTTATTCACTATATTTCTTACTTTATTGAATTTCCCTTTGGGATTAATAAAGTATTTTTCATTCATTTCATTCATTCATTCATTACTTGACCATTCATGCATAGCTGCAGCTCAGATTTGTCATATTCTCGGTAATTACCCTCCTCTGCCCTTCTCAGGTTCCAACTTCTGCAACAGGCAGGCAAATCCTAATGGAGACTGCAGCCACTTCTGCTTCCCAGCACCAGACTCACAGAGGGTGTGTGGCTGCCCATATGGCATGAAGCTGTCGTCCAACCAGCAGACATGTGTTGAGGACCCTTCCAATGAACCCCCCACACTGCAGTGTGGTGCCAACTCTTTCTCCTGTGGCAACGGCAAATGTGTCCCAAACAGCTACAGATGCGATGGTGTTGACGACTGCCATGACAACACTGACGAAGTCAATTGTGGAGTTAACAGTAATGTGCTTTTTTTCTTTCTTGTTTTTTTGTGATTAAATAGATCAATTGATTTTACTGACTAAGTCTGACCAAAGGGAAAATAAGTTTCTTATGTATGTTCTAATTTCATTGTTTGTTTTTTTTAGACAACACTTGTTCCCCTTCTGCCTTCACCTGTGCCAATCAGCGCTGTGTGCCTGCAGGATGGCGCTGTGATGGGCACAATGACTGTTTTGATAATAGTGATGAGATCAATTGCCCTACACGTGTGCCTGGAACATGCCCTGCCAATCAGTTTACCTGTGCCAACAACCGTTGTATCCCACATACCTGGCGATGCGATACAGATAATGACTGTGGGGACAGTTCAGATGAAGCTGACTGCCGTGAGTATCTTTAGAGAAGAACTAAAAATATTTAAGGTTTGCTTTGTTGATTCTAAAAACAGAGCATGGAGAAGGAAGTAGAAGTAGTGGACCCAGTGGTGCACAGTTACCATTAATTAAATTTTATAGAAGCACAGTTGTTGCTACTTTACAAAATAAGAAACATGCACAGTATATTATATATTGACCAAGAAAGGATAGTACGTGCTCATATTCATTTCTGACAATTTTTGTTAACAGATCTGGGAGGTACATGCCATCCAGGACAATTTCAGTGTCCCGACCACCGTTGTATAGACCCTAACTATGTTTGCGACGGAGACAGGGACTGTGTTGATGGAGCAGATGAGCAGGGATGCAGTAAGTGGCTTTCTACACTGGACATATTCTCTGATCTGATGTTGTGTTTATTTTAAGCACAAGTATTCCATTTACAGCATAAACATGTTTTGCAAATTTGTTTTTGCTTTGGTTGAATTTATAGAATTTAAAAAATTATATTCTTACCAGATCATATATGCATATACAAAACAATGCACACTGTCTTTAAATTTTTAGGTTTTATGTACGAGGATATAATCTATTTTTTTTTAAATCATCTATTTCTTAGAAAATCTAAAAATCCTGAGATTTTAAATCTATCTAATAAAAATCTACCTTTAGCAGCAATAACTTTAAGTTATCATTTCCTGTGTGACGATAACTATTTCTCACTTCTGTGTGGAGGAATTTTGGTCCACTCTTCTTTTCAACATTCCTTCGGGTGGTGAAGTTTGTAGGCATTAAATGCACTGCTCTCTTAAGGTCTCTCCATAGCCTTCAGTCTAGTCTCTGACTGGGTCATTGTAACTGCTTGATTAGTTTTCTCTTTCAGACGTTTTGTTGTAGATTTGCTGCTGTGTTTGGATCATTGTACTGTTGAATGACATAGTTTTGTTCAAGCTTTAGCTGCAGGATAATTATCCTCTCGTTTGACTCTTGAATACTTTGGCTTGTAGAGGAGTTCATAGTGGACTCGACTGCAGAGTACCTAGGTTCTGTGGCTGTAATGCAAGTCCAAATCATCCTTGTCTATCACGATGTGTGACAGTTTGTTTGTTTGGCTGTGTTTGGTTTTCACCAAATGGTGCAATGCATTATCACCTTTACAATGTGTAAACACACATCTGAGTGCTCCAGACCAGCTAAGGGTCCAAACTGCTTTTATAGAGGTGCTTATAATTACTCAAGTGCATTTGACTAGCAGCACCTGGCTGCTACTTATCCTCTTGATTTCTATGTTAGTGCTAAGGGTGACCTTTTTTTTTGTTTTTTTTTTTACAATGCTTCTGCTTTTTTGGATTAGTTTTTGGTCTTTATTTTAACCCTTGCAAGATCCTATTTATTTTAAACGGTCCTGATATGTAAAATATTAGCAATGATAGGGTGTGTACTTTGTTTTTCACATGACTGTATCTACAAAGAGTTGATTCATTTGACATTCATTCCACCAGAAGTGTTGCTTTTACTAGTCAGGTCTGCTGAATCCTTTCTAAAATACCAAAGCTATTTTCTTAAGCCTCATAGCTCATTGCTCTCATTAGTTCTGCTGAACAACTGCACATACATAACTGCATATATTAGTATTAACACACTCTTCTGGATTTTTAAGTCTACAACTGCACTGCGAGTGAGTTCAAGTGTGCACGTGGTCACCAGTGTATAAATTCCTTCTACCGATGTGATGGCGTCTTCGATTGCAGCGATCGATCAGATGAACAAAACTGTCGTAAGTATTTAAAGACTGCCTGGGATTATAAGTTACATTTATTGTCACCCTGTCATTAATGGTACTTTACAAGACTCTTTTAATTTTGGGCTGTTTCATTTGTGGTTTCTCCTACAATGTCTCAGCTACCAGACCCCCAGGGATGTGTCACCACGAGAGTGAGTTTCAGTGCCAGTCAGATGGAAGCTGTGTCCCGTCTACATGGGAATGTGATGGTCATCCAGACTGTGAAGATGGCAGTGATGAACACCACGCCTGCCCGCCTCGCACTTGCCCTTCTTCACTATTTCGCTGTGATAATGGAAATTGTGTGTTACGTAGTTGGCTTTGTGATGGAGACAACGACTGCAGGGACATGAGTGATGAAAGAGACTGTCCCACTCCACCTTTCCGATGTCCAAGTTGGCAGTGGCAGTGTCCTGGCCACAGTGTTTGTATCAACCTCACCACAGTGTGTGACAACAGTCCCGACTGCCCCAATGGTGCAGATGAGTCACCACTTTGCAGTAAGTCTTTTTTCTAATTTTTTTCATCACTCACTATACTGTTTTTTGTTCAATTTGTTTTTCTTGTTTCTTGTATCAAACGAAACGAAAGGGCCTAATTTCAGATGAAAAAATTGTGTTGAATGTTATGTGTTTGTCTTTGGATTCTTGTGTTAAAATCAAGCATGTGTGTGATTTATTTTGTATTAACCTGATAATTATCTGTGATTTTCCCTTCTTGCCTTTCTCACACCTTTCAGATGAGCCTTTACCAGGTAGGAACAAACTCTAAATCATTGGCAGAAATTCTGCAAGTAGTTGTGATTCATTTTTCAAGAGAGGCAACATCTCCATGATTACGTTTTCGTACATTTTTATTGATCATCAAGTACCACCTATAGCCATAAAAATACTGTAGGCCAAACAATGAAAGTAGTTTGCGCTTCGTTAATGTGTCATCATTAGAGTACTGCATGTGTATTAGAAATATATTTTTTAAATGTGTTCAGTTCTAATTTATCAATTTCCTGCTCTTATTTTCAGATCAGGAGAGCTGCTCTGACAACAATGCTGGCTGCACACATGGTTGTATCCAAGGCCCATTTGGGGCCCAGTGCACATGCCCTGTAGGTTATCAGCTCAGCAATGACTCTAAAACCTGTGAGGATATAGATGAGTGTAATCCCCCTGGACTATGTAGCCAACACTGCTTTAATGAAAGAGGCTCTTTCCGCTGTCACTGCCAGGATGGTTACACTCTTGAAGCAGACCAGCGCACCTGCAAGGCCTCAGGTGAGGAAAGATATGGCTTAAACTTCCTGTGGATGGATTAGATTTGTTCCAAAAAAAGTTTTAAATAACAACCTATAATTTCATAAAGAGGTAAAATGCTTTTATTTTCGGTCCTACAGTGATTTGAGGGTCAATATGTTTTTGCCTATGAAACATATCCCAGTTTTCTCCACTCTGCTGGCTGTTGGGAAGGAGCCACATTAAAGGGGGAGCTTGGCCCTCAGACTGCAAATCAGACACACTGTCTTTCTTCTCCCCTGTGATTCTTTGCTGCTCTGATTTCGAGAGATAAGACAAATAACATATATGTCACTCACTGACCATCACAAATGTAATTAGGACATAATCACAAACAAAGGGCTGTTTATGGGGAGTGTGCCTGACATGAGCCCCTCTTCCCCACAGATAACCTGCTGAAAAGCTTTGCCATACAATAGGACATTCTTTGGACAAAAGTGCATTCCCGAAGGATTGCTATTTGAGTAGGGTCTATTTATCAGCCTTGTTGCATGACTTTGGCCTACTCGCAAAAACTGATATGGGTTCTTATTAGCATGAAAATGGGCATAAAAAAGAATGACCCAGGGTCAATGTCTGTTTACAGATTCCCGACAGGCGTTCCTTCTTGTGGCCAGTCGGAATCAGATTGTGCAAGATGACATTACTGCTCAACCTAATGTAATCCGGTCGCTGATCAGAGATGGACGCAACATTGTGGCCCTAGATTTTGACTCTGTTGCTGACCGGGTGTATTGGTCTGATACGAGCCAGGACAGAATCTGGAGCTGTCACAAGAATGGAAGCGATAGAACTGTGGTAAGAGAGTAAACTAAAATGCATAGCTTATCTTTAGCTTTATGTAAAGTATAGCTTTAATTATTAAATGTATTTAACTAAGAATGGGTATCTTGTGGACAGATATTTGACAGTGGAGTGACTGTAACAGAGAGCCTTGCTGTGGACTGGGTGGGCAGAAACTTATACTGGACTGACTATGTCCTGGAGACAATTGAAGTGTCTAAACTGGATGGCACCCACCGGACTGTATTAGTCAGTGAAAATGTCACCAACCCTCGAGGGCTTGTGCTGGACCCAAGAGACAAGTCAGAAAAATGCTTTTTTTTTTTTTATAAAAACTTTTGGCATTTATTGCCATGCTATTAAGTTTTAATGTCTGTTTAGTTGATGTTAAAAGACTGTGTGTTTTGCAGTCATCACTGGATGTTTTGGACCGACTGGGGGAGGAACCCACGCATTGAGAGGGCCAGCATGGATGGAAAATTGAGGACTGTTATCATAAGCAGCAAACTGTATTGGCCCAATGGACTAACCATTGACTACCCAAATAATTTGCTTTACTTTGCTGATGCTTACTTGGATTTCATTGACTACTGCGATTATAATGGCAACAACAGAAAGCAAGTTTTGGCCAGTGATCTGGTGAGTTTATGAATGACAGACTTCATTTTAATCTTACATTTTATCCAGAGATAATGTTTATACAATAATCTACAAGTGAACAGAGCAAATTCAGTATAATTTTGAATAGCATGTGTAAGACACACCTTTTTTCTTTTGCTACTCTCTATGAAAAGGTACTGCAACACCCCCACGCAATTACCATTTTTGAGGATTTTGTCTATTGGACCGACAGATACATCAACCGAGTGATGCGAGCTCATAAGTGGCATGGGGAGAACCAGACAGTGATGCTGTTCAACCTCCCTCAGCCCATGGGTCTGGTGGCAGTACACCCAGCCAGGCAGCCAGCAGGTATGGGAGACACAACAAATATAACCTCTTATTTCCAGCTGAATTTGGTCAAATAAATGACTTGGATAGGATGTTGCTAACATATAGCAGATCCTTAGTTTTTGGAAATACATTTGTGGTTTGACATTTTGTAGGGGAAAATCATTGCTTGAGGAGCCCCTGTACTCATATCTGCCTACTCTCTGTTGTGGGACCAAGATACTACTCGTGTGCCTGCCCCTCGGGCTGGGCACTGGCAGCAGATCAGTTCACCTGCACCAGAGGTATGTTTGCTGCCAAAAGGAGGAAAAACTCATCACATAGTTTGATGAAAAGGAAGTGAGGTCAAATGTAGTAGATAACTACTTGATATAGTCATCAGATATTCATCTCAGTTGTGGGATTAAATAGAGCAAAACTATGATTGTAGAAATTATGATTCATGCATAGTTTATGTGTAGACAGCTTTCTCAGTGTTGGTAAGAGGAGAAATCTTTTTAAATCAGTGTTTTTGTATTGTGGCTAGGTCCAAGTACTTGTCAACAGCCTCTCAATTAGATTTTCTTGTAAACTGCTGTTCCAGTCGTAAATATTAAGAAACATATGAGTGTGTCTTTCACGGTCCCAAGAAGACAAGGGACCTTTAATTTAAAGTCCAAGGAGTCTGCCTTAGGTCAGCAGCTTAACTCATCTCAGGTTTCAGCCCATTCAAACCAAGCAGAACACAATCTCCCCCTGAAGCCAACGATTATCCAAGAATGAAAATGCCCTACAACCATTCATTGACTCTAATCTGTGATGACAAAGCAAACCAGATTGTGGAACCAGCTTTCATCAGTCAATCCTCTTTATAGATAAAGGTCTTTTAGCTTAGGATCCTAAATTTGCTTCAATTATCATACACCAAAAGCAACTGTTAGTTTTTAATTACCATGGGCTAATTGACATCCCTCAAGCATGTCTTCTTAGATCTGTTTTAGGACTTCACAAGTATTAAATCGTAAATTTTCTGCTTGTTGGTTTGTTTCTCATTGAGTTGTGTTGCATTGTCTTTTACTTCTTTTAGTTGAGGATCCCTTCTTGGTGGTTGTGAGAGACAGCATCATATATGGCATTCCTTTGAACCCAGATGACAAAAGCAATGATGCCATGGTTCCTGTTGCTGGTCTTCAAAATGGCTATGATGTTGATTTTGATGACACAGAACAGGCCATCTACTGGGTGGAGCACCCAGTAAGTTGCTCTCTATCATCTTTTTCAACATGCCACAGTAAAGGAAAAGTTTATGGTTCAGAGAAGCAATGGATCCATGCGCTTTATAATGCATGTCAGAATTCAGTTCAAAGTTACAAGTACAATATGTCTTCCTTTCTCCAACAGGGTGAAATCCACAAGGTAAAGTCAGATGGTACTAACAGGACAGAGTTTGCCCCTGCAGCCATTCTTGGCACCCCTGTTGGTCTGGCTTTAGACTGGATAACAGAGAACCTATACTACACCAATCCAGCGACACAATCTATTGAGGTGAGACAAATGATATATGAATAAAAAATTGTGAATTATGCTGCATCACAATTACACAGTACAATCATGTCACCTGCTTCTGTTTGGACAGGTTTTAAAATTGAGAGGGGAGGTGCAGTACCGGAAAACTCTGATCACAAATAACGGCTCTCCAACTGGTGCTGGCAGTCCTGTTGGCATTGCAGTAGATCCAGCACGTGGGTAAGCCCCATTTAACACCGTGCTGGCACAGCCACTCAAATCCACAGCTACTGAGCTCTAACAGGCTCCTCATCGCCATCTGCTCTGCCTCTGGAGAGATCTCATATGTGTTACTGAATACCACCCTGAAATCTAAAACTTCAGCAGCTTACAATCAGGAAACAATACAGACATTTCTGAGCTTTGCATTCTTACTATAATATGTAAACAATTTAGACACTGATATTATTTACTCTCTTGTATAAACATGCATGATTGAGTCTGTTTTTTAAAAGTTCTTCATTTCTTCATTTATTAGTTGACTAACATGATAATATGTAATTACTGTATTTATCTGATTAAATTACTTTGCAACATAAACACTAACTGCAATTTTACATTTTCTTAAGTAAACTCTACTGGACTGATCAGGGAACAGAGAGTGGCATTCCTGCCAAAGTGGCATCTGCAGACATGGATGGCCTGAACCCTGTTATCTTGTTCACCAACAACCTTGATCATATTGAGTTCCTCACTTTAGACATCCAAGAAAACAAATTGTACTGGGCTGTTACCAGCACTGGCAAGGTGGATCTTCATTTTCTTTTTTAAAATAAAATTCTGGCCTTAATCGTGTGGCCTCAGTTTTTGTGTAAATTGTTCCTCTGTGGGGTATTAATTTGTTACAGATTGAGCGCGGTGATGCAGATGGAAGTAACCGCATCACTATAATGACAGGCCTGTCTCACCCTTGGGGTGTGGCTGTCTATCAGAACTACCTCTACTTCACCGACCGTGACTTTGAGGTCATCGAGCGTGTGGACAAGTCTACTGGTGCCAACAAGGTGGTGTTGAGAGACAACGTTTCCGGTCTTAGAGTCCTAAAAGTTCATTTTCGAGACAGTGAGTAGCACAAGTGATTTTCAAATAAATTATACAGTTCACATTTACCCATTTAATGCATGTTTTTTTTTGTTTTTTTTGTGTGTGTTCTCGCTACAAACTCAGCATCTGCAGGTACATCTAATGGCTGCTCCAACAATATGGGAGTTTGTGAGCAGCTCTGTCTTCCTCGACCACAGGGTCTTTTTACCTGTGCATGTGCGACAGGTTTTAAACTTGATGCTGGCAACAGGACCTGCTCTCCTTATCAGTCTTATGTCGTCATATCCACTTTATCTGCTATAAAAGGCTTTAGTCTGGAAGGGTCAGATCACTCTGAGGCCATGGTCCCTGTGGCTGGGAGAGGTCAGTAACTCTCATATGCTTTTTCCAATTCAGTGTTTAAGTGATAAATAATTATATCATTTCTAAAAATTAAACAACCGAATGATTGAGTATCAAAATATGTTCTTGCAGGCCGTAATGCTCTGCACATTGATGTGCACATGGCTTCTGGTTTTATCTACTGGTGTGACTTCAGCAGCACCATAGCATCACAGAACGGGGTCAGAAGGATAAAGCCAGATGGTTCAGGATTACGAAGTGTAGTAACATCTGGAATTGGACGCAACGGGATACGAGGCATTGCTGTTGACTGGGCTTCAGGTAAATTGTTGCTGTTTTTATTTAAGTACATTTTGTTTAATGGCATACTGTAGCATGAAAAATAAAAACGTATAGCCTAGAGAGAAGAGAAAGAAATGATGAAATTCAAGCTTGGGGATTAGTTTTGCTGAGGTCTGTTGTTTTGGCTATCGTCTGTCACCAGATACGCCCTTCATAAAATGACAATTCTGCAAATTCTTCTGCTACTTTATCTACTGAAAATTAACTGTGAAGTCTAATTTGAGGTTTAGGAGACTAAACATACTTTCTGAGAAAATTGCACATAGGATTCCTTTAAAGGAATATTCAAAACCCAGGAAGACTGACTGCAGTCATGAAGCACAGTGTGACTGTGCGGTGATAGGACTCTCATGAAAGTATCTGTAGACAAAAATCTTTCCTGGATTATAAACTTAAAATTCCAAATCAGTCCGAACATCTAAATGGACATAAAGCTTTTTGGAACCTCCCTGTCTACTACTTAAGGGCTGCAATATTGAATATGGAGATATAAGCTGAATAATGAGATCACAAATATACCTTTCTAACTCTGAAGGACAGTGACAGATTTATCGTGCTTAGTAATTGTATTTGTGGCCAATGGCTGAGAAGACATTTCACTGATAGAAAGAAGAAATGATTCCTTTCTATCGTTCCTTCCTTCCTTTGTTTGTTCGTACGTTCATTCATTCATTCAATCATACCCCTTACCTGCTTTATCCAATTCAAGGTTTAGGGTGGGCTTGAGCCTATTCCAGCTGCTAATGAGTGGGGTACACTGTAGGCAAGTCAGAGGTCCATCACAGGGCCAACACATAGACAAATGAGACAAGTAACAATTTGTCTCATTTGTTGTGTCTCACACAGTCCTTGACCTAATCGTCAACAAACTCTGTAGTCAGGCCTTAAGAGTGCAGAACATGGCCTTAAAATTTCACAACATTAGGAGATTTTTGCAAGAATGATGGTCAAAATAGCCCCAAAGAATACTGAAAACCTGTGTGGCTACAATAAAGATTCACAAGATGTGATATTCACTCATAGATTTTGTTACTAAGAACAAACTAATTAAGGTTCCCAAATCTGCATTTCTGGCCCTTTTTAATTTTTTTTTTTTTTTTTTTTTTTTACTTTGAAACTATTTAGTTTATATTCAGGAGTAAAACTTAAACTTAATCAACACAAGTCAAATGCTATTAAACACTGATGATGTTTAGTCATTTCATATATTTTTTTTTTTTTATAACTTGCTACAAATATTACCTCCACTCTTATCACAAAAACTAGCAGGCCTAGTTGGAATTCCTTTTAGAAAAAAAAGAGCACAGGATATGGGCTGACCTCTTTAAAAGTTTACATTTTAAGAAAGCCTTGCTATTATTCTGGATCAGCAGAACAGGGAGATTTGTCCCACGTGGTTGAGAAGAAATGCACAGTTTAGGGGAAACAGAAAAAGCTTCTGTCGGGAAAGGAGTTTGATTCTGACTCATTTGTAACTGCATCACTGTACTGATTGCAAAATCATGCTGTCAGCCAGTAAACTAGATTTCTCAGCCAACACTGTCCAGATTTGTTTTTACTTTATATTTGCCATCATGTAGATGCTGTATTATACCCCTTTAATTCCAACTTGACATGATTCTCTCTTTAGGTAATTTGTATTTCACCAACGCCTTCCTGACTGAGACATATCTTGAGGTACTCCGTCTGAACACAACATTTCGCAGGGTGCTGTTGAAGACCCAGGTGGATATGCCACGCCACCTCATTGTAGACCCCAGAAACAGATACTTGTTTTGGGCCGATTATGGTCAGAACCCCAAAATTGAACGAGCACTCTTGGATGGAACCAACCGCACTATTTTGGTGTCTTCTGGGATTATTACTCCACGAGGCCTTGCTCTTGACTGGCACACTGGCTATGTCTACTGGGTAGATGACTCTCTGGACATGATTGCTCGTGTCAACCCCCAAGGAGGGGAGACAGAGATAGTAAGGTATGGCAGCCGTTACCCAACTCCTTATGGAATCACAGTGTTTGAAAATAGCATAATTTGGGTGGACAGAAATCTCAAGAAGGTTTTCCAAGCAAGCAAAGAACCAGGCATCACAGAGCAACCTGCTGTTATCAGAGACAACATCAACATGCTGAGGGATGTTACCATCTTTGACCAGCGTACCCAGCCCACCAGTATGCAAGAGCTTAACAACAACCCCTGTATGGAAGCCAATGGAGGCTGTGCTCACTTCTGCTTTGCCCTCCCAGGCTCTGACACGGGCCACCAGAATAAAAAGTGCAGTTGTGCATTTGGAAACCTTGCAGCTGATAAAGAGAGCTGTGTGGTGTCTACAGATGATTACCTCATTTACACTACTGAGAGTACAGTGCGCAGCTTAAGACTTGATCCGGAGGACCATGCAGTCCCCTTCCCTGTTGTCAATGTGCCTCGAACCTCAGTGGCTCTGGATTTTGACCTCACAGACAGAAGGATCTATTTCACACAGAGCTCAGGTGCAGGAGCTAGCAAGATCAGCTATATCAACCTGTCTTCTCCCTCTTCAGCGCCTATTGTTGTAGCTTCAGGTAAGTTTAGCACTCATACTGTTTTAATAACTATTACTTGATTCATAGTAATAAGTATTGATCTTTGTCTGTGTGGCTTGACAGATCTCGGAGCTCCTGATGGCATTGCATATGACTGGATAAATAAAAGAATTTACTACAGTGACTATGTCAACCAGAGCATCAGCTCTATGTCTGTGGATGGTGCTCAGAGAACGATTGTTGCCCATGTGTCACGACCAAGAGCCATCATGTTGGATCCCTGCAGGGGGTAAGAAATACACAACTAACTATTTGTTCATGAGATTAAACTGGATGTTTATAAATGATTCCTTCCTTGTTAAATAGATACATGTATTGGACGGACTGGGGAACCCATGCAAAGATTGAGAGAGCAACTTTAGGTGGAAACTTTAGAACAGAGATTGTGAACAGCAGTCTGGTGTGGCCCAATGGCCTAACTCTAGACTATGAAGAGGAACGGCTCTACTGGGCAGATGCCAGCTTGTAAGATCTGAAAAATTCTTTTGTTGAAAAATTAAGTTTGTATTATTGTATTATAAGTTGTATTTACAAAGTTTCTATTATGGTTTTGCCGTACCATTAGACAGAAGATTGAGCGATCCTCTCTCACGGGGTCCAACCGTGAAGTCATCGTCAGCACAGCCATCTACCCATTTGCGATGACCATGTTTGACGAGTTTATCTACTGGACTGACTGGAACACTCGTAGCATCTATCGAGCCAACAAGCATGACGGATCTGACCTGAGGGTCATGATTCAAAACCTTCCATCCCGACCAATGGACATCCATGTTTTGGCCAGGAGGAAGCAGCAGCAGTGTGACAGTCCCTGCCAGCAGTTTAATGGAGGTTGCAGCCACATTTGCACACCAGGTACAGGCTGTCACTTTTTTTCTGAGAAAAATAATTAAATGCAGTAATTTAAGCATACATTAACTGTTTAACAATGTTGTCCTGTTAGGGCCTAATGGAGCTGAGTGTCAGTGTCCATCAGAGGGCCGCTGGTACCTGGCTGACAACAAGTACTGTATCCCTGATAATGGTACTCGCTGCCAGCCAGGCCAGTTCACCTGTATGAATGGTCGCTGTATTCGAGCCCAGTGGAAATGTGACAATGACAATGACTGCGGAGATGGCAGTGATGAGCTGGAGAGAGTGTGTGGTATGACATTATTTTAAAAATTTAAACTAATTATGTTTAATTTGCATTTGGTCCTTTGTTGTATTTTTAAAAAGTTAATGATCATAGCTGTCCTTATATAGTCTTGCTACATGACTTAATGAGAGGTTGTCTCTCTTTATCTCTGCAGCTCTGCTTTTCTTAACCTTTTCTAATACTAACAAATTATGTATTTTGTTTTCCTTTAACAAAATTTTCTCTCAGGGCAAAACCCAATCTTCATCCATGCTGGTGTGTATTCTTGCACTCTGTGATTAAATTTCCCTCACTAACTAATAACAAAAATAATCTCTAACATATGAATCAACATGCTTGTTTTGCATGCAGTCCCACAGTTGCTGTCGTCCTTTATTGCCATGTCAGGTAAAATGAGCCTCCAGTGATTGTGTATGTCCCTAGCTCTTTTTGGCCAGAGCTCTGACCTGTTCTTGATTCTGATTGGCAGCCTTCCACACCTGTGAGCCCACAGTGTTTACTTGTGGCAATGGGCGTTGTGTTCCTTACCACTACCGCTGTGACCATTATGATGACTGCGGAGACAACAGTGATGAAGTGGGCTGTCAGTTCAGACCCTGTGACCCCAACACAGAGTTCACATGTAACAATGGGCGCTGCATTGCAAAGGACTATGTTTGCAATGGCATCAACAACTGCTACGACAATGGTACCTCTGATGAGCAAAACTGCCGTGAGTATACCAAGTTACAAAAGTTAAAGAAAGGTAAACACCAAAAGTGGTTCTTAACTGCATTAAATATGTATCTGTATCTAATTTATAATTATTTCAGCGGAGAGAACCTGCCAGCCAGAGCAAACAAAATGCCAGTCTACCAACATTTGCATCCCACGTTCATACCTCTGTGATGGAGACAATGACTGTGGGGATATGAGTGATGAAAGCCCGACTCACTGTGGTGAGTTCAGCATTTTGTACAACTTCTATCACATACTCATAGTTTAAATACTCCTTTTACAATATGTGCTTTATCATCTCGTTGCAGGAAAAGCACATTTAATTACTTGCTGTAATACAACATTGTAAATGTCTGTAGTAAATGTTACATTTAAGTCACTGCTAACATCGCCTTTAGGTTTACATACTAAATAAATGAGCAGTGGCACAATATGTAAAATAAGTATTCTGCCATAGATCTTCCCAATTTCATATATATATTTATTCATTTCGCTCATTGATTTATTTCATTGTTCCACCTGTGAGCTTTTACATTTTTGTATTCGTATTTATCGAAAAACAAGATTTGCAACAAATGAAATTATCCATTCTGTTTAGTATGCACATCTAAACATTTTAGCTTCATTTTTTGATTGTTGCAAGAATTAATTTTGAATATATGATATGCTGCAAACAAGGCATCTTATTGCTGCTTAGTCCTTGTTCAATCAGGATTGATTGTACTTAATCCTCCAGGTGATGTCATTCCTTCTGCTTCTTCTTCTAGCTGCATCCACTTGTTCCCAGAGAGAGTTCCGTTGCTCCAGCGGCCGCTGCATCCCCGGCCACTGGTATTGTGATGGAGGATCGGACTGCTCTGATGGCTCTGATGAACCCCTCTCATGCAGTGAGTGTTGCACAACTCTCTCACACCCAAAATGGGTCTTGTGGCTTTGTGTTCCCGCCCCCACCCTATTATCAGCTGCTTGGTTATTGTGTGTAGGTGTCTGTCTGCCACTCTGCATCTGTGAAAGACTCCAGTGAGTGATGTAGCAGAGAGTGCAAGTCAGTGGTGTATTTCTTTGTTGATGATGTGGTCAGTCAGGCCTCCCATTGTGTGCTGCATTCCTCTGTGGTGACGCCCTTCAATGTCCTCCGACAAACAGCCCTCCCCCTCTCTTTGTCCGCTGGGGGTTACAGAGCCTCACTTTGGCTTTTGTTTAGATAGCTCACCATGCATGGGAATGTGGAGTTGCCATGACTATTTTGAAAGCTTTGCCAGTGTTGTATTGTGTCTTCCTTGTTAGCTGCAAAGCTTTGGGGGAAGTACCTGAGATAATTGCCCATTACAAATAAAAAAAGGAAAAAAAGGAATGTAAAGGATTCATATTTACAGTGGATGTGAAAAACCTGGAATATTGTACATTTTACAGTTATATCACTGCATTTAGATTTATGTTATAAACAGTCTAACTGGTTTGTTTTTGCAGCCACACTGGTCAGAACATGCAGCACAGATCAGTTCCGCTGTGATGATGGCAGGTGTATTGCCTTATCTTGGATCTGTGATGGAGACAATGACTGTGGTGACATGAGCGATGAAGACCAGAGGCATAATTGTGGTATGCAGCTTTTCTTAGCCTTATTTGATCTCTTCTCCTTTACTTTTTTATTTTTACCCTTTTCATATCTTTTTATATCTCACATTTTCACACCAAACTCACTCTTCTCCATTCATGTTGTCCACAACTTCTTTTATTTGCCTCCTTCTACTCCACACATGCTGTTATTGTTCAGGATGCTGACTCTTTTAGGTATACACCACTGGGGAAGTGTTGTAAGGGAGACACTGGCAGTCTGTGCCCAGCATCTTAGTCTCCTGTAGAAGATCTCCAGTTCAAGGAGCGTGCATTCCTGATTTCTCCTGCCTCACTCGTTACTTTGTGCATGTCTCCTTTCTCTGGCTTCCTGGCTCAGGGGGGATCAAGATTCTTATATCACACCAGTGTTTGCTTCAAAAATAAGATGCCTGAAGCTAAAGACTTCTGCTTTGCTTGAGCCTCTGTAGGAGACTTATTTCAAACTATACAAATCAGTTGGATTAGATGGAAGATTTCCAGTCACAACTGTGAGGAAATATAGTTTGAAATACAGTTTGGAATGTTTGAATCCTCAAAATATGTCACCATCATATAGCATTTTATCATCTTGTAAACCTCCCTGTCTGATTTTGCTGTTTCTCCAGCCAATCGAACATGTTCGAGTGCAGAGTTCACTTGTGTGAACAACCAGCCACCTCAACGGAAATGTATTCCACGTGATTGGGTGTGTGATGGAGATGCAGACTGTTCAGATGCCTTAGATGAGCATCAAAACTGCACACACAGATCCTGTGGTATCAATGAGTTCACCTGCAGTAATGGTCTCTGCATCAGCAGCTCCTACAGGTTAGATATGACGTATTAAAATAATGACACAGTTATTGAGTCTGTCTGGAAATCAAGGTTAATTTCCTCTGATCATTTAAATTCAGGTGTGATCGTCGTAATGACTGTGGAGACAGCAGTGATGAGCAAGGCTGCACATACCAGCCATGCCAACCCCACCAGTTCACCTGCCAGAACGGCCGCTGTGTGTCCCATGACTTCGTCTGTGACGGCGATAATGATTGTGGAGATGAATCTGATGAGCTGGAGCACATGTGTCGCACGCCAGCGCCCACTTGTCCCCCTGGAGAGTTCAGGTGTGAAAATGGACATTGTATCGCTCTGAGTCAGGTGTGCGACAGGAATGATGACTGCTCAGACAACAGTGATGAGAAAGGATGTGGTGAGTAAGAAAGAAACTGGAAATATTTTAAAAATTTGCTGTCAGCATGTGTATGTCAGTATGCTGTATGTCAGTTATTGGAATTTGTTGAGCAATTCATGTGCTGACTAGGTGAATTTTCAGTGTGCTGGAATTTAAAGCACAAATTTTCACCCAGCAGTAATTTGGAGATTATTTCTCAACAGGCAAATTTTGCTTTCTGCATTATTTTTAAATATAATATAGTTAGATAATTGAAACTGGTGTAGGAACAATTCCCAAATCTTGTCACTGTTTTCACTACATTTTGTATTTTTAACTGTAGGTACCAATGAATGCACAGACCCATCCGTTCACCATTGTGATCATAATTGCACTGACACACCCACCAGTTTTGTCTGCACCTGTCATCCTGGCTACCGCCTCATGTCTGACAGCAAGACGTGTGATGATGTCAACGAGTGTGCAGAGACACCCAGCGTGTGCAGTCAAATCTGTGAAAACACCGTCGGCTCCTATGTGTGCAAGTGCGCTCCAGGATTCCTCCGAGAGCCAGACGGGCACAGCTGCCGTCAGAACAGCAACATCTCACCCTACCTCATCTTCAGCAACCGCTACTATCTTAGGAACCTGTCAACAGATGGACAGGCCTACTCTCTCATTCTGCAAGGCCTGACCAGTGTGGTTGCTCTGGACTTTGATCGTGTCGACAAGCACCTCTATTGGATTGATGTGAGCCGTAGGGTGATAGAAAGGATGTCCTTCAACGGCAGTAACAGAGAGGTGGTTGTCAACGGAGTTCTGCATGGGGAGGGGCTTGCAGTTGATTGGGTAGCCAGGAAACTCTACTGGGTGGACAGCTTCTTGGATTGTCTCAAAGTATCTGAACTGGATGGCCGTTTTGTCAAGAAACTGGCTGAACATTGTGTGGATTCCAATAACACCTACTGCTTTGAAAACCCCAGAGGAATTGTTGTGCATCCCAAATATGGGTGAGGAATTTGGTCATATAGTTTAAGATGATGAATATTTTGGCTTAAACAGTATGTTCTCATTAAATGCCTGTCACAGTATATTGATAACAGCAGATGCTGGTAGCTTAACATATAGTGTGCAGAAGAAATCATTTTATAGCAATTAATATTTCTACATTTTCTCTTATTATGTCTTAACTCAGTATTTATAGTTATTTCTTTTAGCAAAACAAGTCTCAGATTTAATGATAATTATTTTAAAGATATTAATTTCTGGTTTATTTAAAATCAAGATTAATTTAATTGTCCCACTAGGGGAAATTTGTCTTGGGCTTTAACCCAAGGTTACTTGCTCAGATTTAGGTCATTAATAGCAATTTATTCTAACTAAGAGTAAATTAAACACTTTCAGAGGATTTCCTTGATACACACGAGGCACTTGTTGGACTGGTAAAATATTTTTTTCATCAATAGAATGAATCAGTAGAACAAATACACACAGCAATTGAAATATAAAGATGTTGGAAACCTGTAAAATAAAAGGTTTTAGTGATCTTAATTTAGATAGATATTTTTGATGCATTGTTATTCTGTTTATATTTTTTAGCTGATTGCCTGATATTTTAAGGTGCAACAACTCTGAAACTGTGGCCTAAATCCTGACACAAAAATTAAAAATAGAAGCATTTGTA
The DNA here is from genome assembly GCF_017639745.1 of Melanotaenia boesemani. Classification (NCBI taxonomy): domain Eukaryota; kingdom Metazoa; phylum Chordata; class Actinopteri; order Atheriniformes; family Melanotaeniidae; genus Melanotaenia; species Melanotaenia boesemani. The sequence goes on from NC_055693.1 coordinate 18,357,937, forward strand.
TAGTAAGTTTATTAAATTACGTGTCTTCCTTTGCTAATGGCAAATAGTGATGTATATTTAAAACACGCTAAAACAAAATGCTTTTGAATATGGTGTTTTCATTCTTTGCTGTAGTCTGATTTTTAAATATACCTAACACCAAAATACACATGTCAAGGCCCGTGGCAAGTACCAAATGACAGGGTTCATTAAAAAAATCAAAAGTTATTGTCAGTTGCAGTACTACTAATGTTAAATGAAAGTTTTTGTTTTAAACTGTAGATTGCCTTATTTGCAGATACACATACAACAGGCATCTAAAATTATGTTCTTTGCTCCTTGTTAGATATGTATACTGGACAGACTGGGGAGACAAAGCATATATTGGTCGTGTTGGAATGGATGGAACCAACAAAACAGCCATCATCACCACAAAAATCGAGTGGCCCAATGGTATCACAGTTGACTACACCAATGACAAACTCTACTGGTCAGATGCTCATCTTAATTACATTGAGTAAGTACATCAGAAAGTTTCACTTTTTCAACTTGTTGTAAAAGGACAGCAGTAAACCCTTTCACATTTTAATTCCTCCCTCAGGTACTCCGACTTAGATGGTCAGCACAGACACACAGTGTATGATGGAAATTTGCCGCACCCATTTGCACTGACTGTGTTTGAGGACATTGTGTATTGGACTGACTGGAACACACGCACTGTGGAGAAAGGCAATAAATATGACGGTTCTGGTCGGGAAGCCCTGGCTAATACCACACACAGACCATTTGACATTCATGTTTGCCATCCTTACAGACAGCCTATCGGTGAGCTAAAAATCTGTGAAGCTTCACTAGAAGCATACTCAAGAATAGCTGTCCTCTATTTGCTCAGCTGAGATGAGCTGAAATTGTTTGACTGTGGCTCTTCCTTTGATAGTAAACAATCCCTGTGCTGTGAACAATGGAGGCTGCTCTCACCTGTGCTTGATCCGTAACGGGGGGCGAGAACACACCTGTGAGTGCCCCGACCATTTCCTCACAGTTCAGATAGGAGGGGTGACCCGATGCCTGCCCATGTGCACCAGCACCCAGTACAGATGTGCTAACAATGAACGGTATGTAAAGATTTCAGTAATGTGTTTAGTGCTTACTGACTTTTAGTGTTTATACATACATATATATATATATATATATATATATATATATATATATATATATATATATATATATATATATATATAGTGAGAGAGAGAGAGAGAGAGAGAGAGAGAGGGAGGGCACTGTTAGGATCAGTGGGTAGTCATGTCATTCCAAAGGGTTAGTTTAAGATAGATAATGATTTTGTGTTTATTATAGAAGGGTCTCTGATACTAAAACTTTTATATTTTACAAACAAAAAACTAAAAAAAAACAAAAAAAAACTGTTCTTCATACATGTCTTCACCTATCTACAACATTAAATACCTTGCTCATTTGTTTAATTACACTTGTATAAAAATGTACACAGTAATTTCTCAGAGATGCATTTAACTTTTAAGCTTACTTGAATTTCTTGGTTTTTCTAATAATATGAATCACTAGTTTGATGATGCAGAGAGTTTATTGGTTTACCTTTTTTAATTTGCTTTGGTCTACATTGTTCAACAGATGTATACCGATCTGGTGGAAATGTGATGGTCAGCGGGACTGCAGAGATGGCTCAGATGAGCCCTCTACCTGCCCGATACGCCACTGCAGTCTTGGCCAGTTTCAGTGCAGTGATGGAAATTGCACCAGTTCTCACTTCCTGTGTAACAGCAACCAGGACTGTCCTGATGGCTCAGATGAAGACGCTGTGCTGTGTGGTAGGCATAACTATATGTCATGCCTTTCTTGAGTCTTACAGTGGCAGTTTTACGTAGTCTAAATTTGTCACATTAAGAACTTCCTTCCATTGGCCGTATACTTATTAAGATATATATTTCTCTTAGCTGAATCACTTATTTTCTTTCCAGCTACACATCAGTGTGAAAGCCATCAGTGGCAATGCACGAATAAGCAGTGCATCCCTGAGTCATGGCAGTGTGATGGTGAAGATGATTGTGGTGATCAGTCGGATGAGGACCCCGCCCACTGCTCTACCAGGACGTGTCGCCCTGGACAATTCAAGTGCCGCAATGGACGCTGCATCCCCCAGAGCTGGAAATGTGATGTTGAAGATGACTGTGGTGACAATTCAGATGAACCATTAGAGGAGTGCAGTGAGTGATTTATTGTATCTTTCTTTATTTTTACTCTACCATTCTTAGATTAAATAAGAGGCTAATCTTGCTTAAGTCAAGTCTTTGGCTCAGATTAAATACAATGCAACCTTAGGCTTTAAATTTAAGTCTTATTATCTATACCTTTATGGATATATAGAAATAATATTTCTTTTGGTTGCCATCAACAGTATTAACTGTTTTTTTTTCTCCATAGTGGGACCAGCTTATCGATGTGACAACCATACAGAGTTTAACTGCAAGACCAACTACCGCTGTGTGCCACTGTGGTCTGTTTGCAACGGCCACAACGACTGCAGAGACGACAGTGATGAGCAAGGCTGTGGTGAGTTTTCAAAAACCATCTCTGAGATAGAACTGAAGTACAGTTTTGGTGAAATTACTTAATTACTCAAATTTATAACACTTAATGCCTTCTAGCTTAATCAGTCCACATTTCATTTATCTAAACTTAGTGAAATAAATGTAGACATTTGTTTTAGGAATGACTGAAAGGCTATTATCCAACACCTCAGCCTCCTGGGGAACATTGTGCACTGTGGTATTGGGAGGTGCTGATGGAGAGCGTCTCACCATTCACCCTCCCCCAGCATTTACCTCTCCCTGGAAGCAACACAGATTTATGAGCTGTCCATTGGTTCGAGTCCACATACATGTGTGTATGTGTGTTTTGTTCTTCTGTCCTTGCGTGGGGGCAGGGTTTACATAAGTCTCTTTGTACTTGCTGCGATCCAAACACACTTGGCCGCAGCCCTCCCATCTCTTATCAGAGGCCCTTACTCCATTAGTGCCATGGAGGGGAGATCTGTTCTAATCTTACTGTAAGAATGTAGCAGATGGGCCAGGTGGAGGGCTAGGAGGGCAGGACTAGCTAACACAGCGCTATCTTTGACCCTCAGCACCGTGTGGTAGAGACAGCTCAGACCAGCTCTGCTCCACTCCACTCCCGTCTGTAGTTCTTGTTTCCTGCAGTCTTGTCCTCTTCAGGCATAAAGTGAACTGGTATGGACAGAGCCCACACATCTGTCTCTGGCAGCCAGCTCTCCTCCCTCTATTATTTTAGCAGTTTAATAAAAAAAAAAAAAAAAAGAAACATGTCTTCCATGTCAAACTGACATTTTAATTAATAACTACAAGTATGGAAATCTCCTGTTATATCACAATCTTGATCACTTCTTCATAAAAAAATCCACTGAAATATATGATTTTTTATGTCTTTTGACTTCTAATTGTCTTAAAAGACATAATTTCTTAATGTGTCATTTAAACACTGAAATCATTTGTCTATGCCATTGCAGTCAAAGTTTATTAAATGAGATCTTAAAGGGGTTGTAACTTAAGTTGTATTCACTGACAGGTGTTTCCCATATTTTGTTTAAACCGTTGTTTGGTGAACAGATTATAGTGACCAGCACAGTGATACAATGGTCACCACTGTCATCCCACAACAAGCTGGATTCCTAGGTTGCATGTTTTTCATGTTTTCTCTGCTCTTTCTTCTCTCAAATTTGTTTGGGTAATTGATGCTTCTAAACTGACCAGTTACATGAGTGTACATGGTTATCTGTCTCTGATGGACTGACAGTCTGTCCAGGATCCCCCGCTCTCTCTCAGCTTCCATCTACAATACATTGGATACCATTGCCATCTGTGTTTGTTATTGGTATTATGTGGACAAACCACAAATAGGTTAGACATGGCATTCATTTTCACATATTGTGCACCTACTTTTCTTGTAGATGAAGTGACCTGTCATCCTAACGGAGACTTCCGCTGTGACAACCACCGCTGCATCCCTCTGCGATGGAGGTGTGATGGAGATGATGACTGTGGTGACAACTCTGACGAGCGCAGCTGCAGTGAGTCACATTCACTATTGTTACTGTGTTAAGGTTTAGTGTCATCTAAATGTCTCTTTAAGTAGGTTCACTGAGCTACAGCCCCCTTGGATTGCTCAAATGACAAAAGAGTGTTGATAGCAATGAACAGTCTTGCAATTATTTTATCAGACACCTGTGAGATTTGTAAGAGGCTTGACACATCTGATGAGAGTGGAGCGGTGAGAGGAAATCTTATCAGCTGCTGGAGAAACAAGCTGTCCTCAGTGTGTTAGAAAAAGGGAGTGAAGGAGTTTGTCACCCCTTGCCCTGGAGAATATAAACATGTCTGAGAACATGCCAGCTAATAAGGGTGATGTAGCTTCTCAAAGGAGAAGCAATGACGTTACAGCACAGCCGGGCAGCTCCCCGTGTTGCTGCTCTGCCGATGCCAAGTTTGTCTTTAGCAAACTCATGAGCTCAGTGCAAAGTAACTGCTTATTATACCTCTTTGGAGAGTGTAGCAATGAGGGTTTAAATGCCAAATAATTGAAGAAAATAATTCAGACTCTTTGATTTAGTGTTTTTAAGTTAAAAAAATATCATTAGATAATAAAAGAAATTACTATGAATGTTCTGACTGTCTTTGAAATGAAAAAAATGTCTCTAATATGAGTGAGCATTAAGTAACTACAAACGTAAAGTCTTCTTTTGCAATATTTTGTTTCCTTGTTTTCTTCCAGCGCCACGCTCATGCACAGAGAGTGAGTATCGTTGTGACAATCTGCGCTGCATTCCCAATCGTTGGGTCTGTGACCATGACAACGACTGTGAGGACAACTCGGATGAAAGGGACTGTGGTAAGTGGAGACTCTTTGTTTTGGCTCTGGATTGGGCTGTTTGTGAGTAACGGAGGGTTGCACTTAACAAAGAAGCAATAAAACTCCAAGTCTGAAGCATAGATGGACAGGACCACCAACATTCAGATATTGAAAAGGAGTTTATTCAGCTTACTACTACCACGTTTTCTAGAGTACACTGAGTATAGGACAGATCACTGTTGTAGATCCTCAAGTCTCACTGCATGTCACATATCCTGAGACAATTTTCGTAATAAAAAAGGAATTAATATAGTGATACAGAAAAAAAAAGACAGAATTTTAGGCACTTAATGGAGCTGATAAATTACTCTTAATTAGCATCATGCCAAGTATGTCCCTATTTTGCATATAATCAAACCTCAGCATGTGACTTTTTAAAATATTTTGTGCTGGTTTCAGAGTTGAGGACTTGTCATCCTGGCTACTTCCAGTGTAGCAGTGGACACTGTATCGCAGAACGATTCAAATGTGATGGCAATGCTGACTGTTTGGACTACACAGATGAGACTTCATGTCGTGAGTGTCTCAAATACCTCTGCTCAGAGTATGGTAGAATAATTGAAAGCAATGCATTTATTTTTTATCTTCTCGTTAACTTGTTTTGTTCCGGCTGATAATCATGAGTTTGGTACTGGATTTTTCAGACGCTTCAGTGACAAATTTAATTTGATATCAAGGTTTTGGCTTTCAGCAACCCGTTTTCCCAATGGCACATACTGCCCCCCCTTCCTGTTTGAATGCAAGAACCATGTTTGCATCCAGCCTCACTGGAAATGTGATGGAGATAATGACTGTGGTGACAACTCAGATGAAGAGCTGCATCTCTGCTGTAAGAAATAACATGAAACCTCCGACTCATTCAAGTCCAGAACACACAAAGTCAATATCAGTCAATATATATCTTTTTGTGCTTCTGATCTACATCAAGCAGCATTTTAATTATTTTCTACTGCAGCAAATTAATTTTTTGTAACTGCTAAAGTTGCTAAAAGGTTGATATTGGGTTGAATCTTTTGGTTTATCCACAGTGGACATCGATTGTGAGGCTCCCTTCCGTTTCCGTTGTGACAACAATCGTTGCATCTACAGCCACGAGCTGTGTAACTCTCTTGATGACTGCGGTGACGGCTCCGATGAGAAACAGGAAAACTGTGAGTACAGCTTTTAGGACTATATGACTGAGACTATATGGATCTCCAGCTTCTTTTGAGGTGGTGTGTTTTCTCCATTCAGGTCAAACCCCAACACATGGGCCCTGCTCAGATGATGAATACAAATGCAGTAATGGACAGTGCATCCCTCTGCAGTACGCCTGTGATGATTATGATGACTGTGGAGATGAGTCAGATGAGCTTGGCTGCCGTAAGTAACTTTTTTTTTTCATTGTGAGATTGTACAACTTTCAACTGTTTGATATATAAGTGACACACTTCTGGTTGTCCTCACTACTTGTTGCAGGCTTGTTAGAGGTATTTGTTTATCGCCATGATGGCAATGCACACTGTGATTCTATTGTAACATACATTTACCTGTGTGTGTGTATGTATGAAGCTTTCTTGAAGCTGCATTTTTTTTGCTTATGTGTTCTTTTCCCACTATTTCAGACCATGGCAGTGGGCACACTTGCAGTACCAACATGTGTGAACACAACTGTACAGACCTGATGGAGGGAGGCTTCCTCTGCTCCTGCAGACCCGGTTACAAGCCCAGAGCCACAGAAAGACACACATGTGAAGGTAAACTACAAATTAACCAAACACACAGAAGTATTTTGTTCATGCAGTTTATGTTTTGTCTCTTGTCATTTCCTCCTCTTCCTTGGACAGATGTGAATGAGTGTGAAGTGTATGGAATGTGTCCTCAGGACTGTAAAAACACAAAGGGAAGTTACGAGTGCTTCTGTGCTGAAGGCTTTCTATCTTTTGGTGAGCCACATGGGACCGAGTGTGCTGCTGAAGGTCAGAACTTGGACAAAAAAGTCTTTAAATATGTTTTCATAAATAGGCTTCATCATTGCTACCAAGCTCTGTATTTAAAATGCTGACAAGTCTTACCACAAATCAATGTCTGCACAGGAAACCCACCAGTGCTGCTGTTGCCAGACAATGTTCGCATCCGTCGTTTCAACCTGAGTTCTGAGCAGTATTCAGACTATGTGGACAATGCCGAGCACATCCAAGCCTTGGATTACCTGTGGGATCCAAAGGGTGAAGGCCTCAGTGAGTCTGTTTTTCTAAAGATTTTTAAGTTTTTTTTTTATCCATGGTGAATATAGAAAGCACAAGATAAGACTGGATAATCTTTTCTTTTGTATGCTGTAGGTATTGTCTATTGGACAGTTGGAGGTCAGGGATCTCAGTTTGGCTCTATAAAGCGTGCCTATATGACCACATTCAATGATTTTGGCAACAACCCAGTAAAAGAAGTGGACCTGAATCTGCGGTACATTGCTAATCCCGATGGCATCGCTGTGGACTGGGTTGGCGGGTAATTGAGCAAAGTTATAGCTTCATTTTTCTGCAGAATGGCTGTAAACCTTGTTCATGTGTACTTAGTACTCTGAATCATTGTTCACAGGCATATTTACTGGACAGATTCAGGGACCAATCGAATTGAAGTGGCCAAACTGGATGGGCGGTACAGGAAGTGGTTGATCCACACTGACCTTGACCAGCCTGCTGCGATTGTTGTGAATCCCTCCCTTGGGTATGTCTTGATTTTAAGAAGACATTTGTTTTTTTGCTACATGAAATATCTTTGTGCTTGTTTTGTGTACACACTGAGTTGGTTTTTGTCATTGCCTGTGGCAGGATGATGTACTGGACAGACTGGGGAAAGAAACCTAGAATAGAGTCGGCGTGGATGGATGGCCAGCATCGGGAGGTGCTGGTCAAAGAGGAGGACCTTGGCTGGCCTACTGGTCTGGCTCTGGACTATGTGAATGGAAACAGAATCTACTGGTGTGACTCCAAGGAAAACATCATTGAGTCTATGAAGCCTGATGGCACAGACAGAAAGATTGTAATATCAGGAGGTAGGGTAGCCGGTTTTAAGAAATACAAACAGTTGCGTTTTATATTCAGACACTGTCACATTTAGTCGAATTATTTATGATTAAAGAGTTAAATCTGTGTTCATGATATTTTTTTTTCTGTACCAGATATTGGACATCCGTATAGTCTTGACATCTTTGAGGGACATGTGTACTGGACAACAAAAGAAAAAGGTGAAGTGTGGAAGACAAACAAGTTTGGACGAGGAAATAAAGTCAAAGTTTTAACCATCAACCCTTGGCTTACACAAGTCCGTATTTACCAGGAGCATCGACACAACCAGTCAGGTCAGAACACAAAAGAATTTACAGAGGGATGTTAATATAATTATAATTTAAAACACCACCTTAAACCCCTCACTGAGAATAAAATGAGCCGTTTCAATGTTAAAGCATAAATAAGATACAGACAGCTTGAATCATGATCTAAAATGAAGTTTTAAAACAGTCAGCTAACAAAATAACAACATAACACCATAAAGTACTCAAGTAAAATTGTCTATCCATGTGTATTTGAAGCCACAAGCAAAAGCATTATATCTGCACCTCATTGGCTTCTGCTTCAGCTCACCACCATCAACTTGGTAGTTTTCCATAATATTGCTAAGAGATATCCTGTTTTAGGTTGATGTCTAATGAGATCAGCTTAAAGTAATAATTTTAGAAAGCTAACATATGATTTCTGTAACTTTAGGAGGCTTCAGTCAGAAGGAACTAGTTGCAGACATATGAAGCTGTCATTGTCACTAAAGATTTGGTCCTTAAACAAAGAGCATATCTTGTTTCTTTTAGGATTCTGATCATTCACAAATTATCTGTAAAACAGGATTGTTGATTTGTCATTTAGAAAGCTCCGATCATAGCACGCTCAATAACAATATAACTAGTCTTTTGCTTATTGTGTTCTGTCCTTGTTAGTGCCCAAACCTTGCAAGAATGTATGCAGTCACCTCTGCCTCCTCCGACCTGGTGGGTACACCTGCACCTGTCCCCAGGGCTCTCCTCCAATGAGTATCGACTCAAGTGAATGCGATGCAGGTAAACAACTTCACTCAGACTGCTTGTACTGACTGCACATTTGTGTTAATAGTGATGTGGTATCTAATTTTGCATTCATAAATCTGTCCATCAATCACATATGCCTGGCTGCTCCTGGATGGTTTTGTGAGTGTGTGAATTTATTTTTGTCGTTGTTGATCCTCTGTATGCCTGGCTTTTGCTTCTGCAGCCATTGAGGCTCCAGTTCCAATGCCCCTTGCATGCAGATGCATGAATGGTGGAACCTGCTACACTGATGAAGGGGGTCTACCCAAGTGCAAGTGAGTTTAGATGCACTTGACTGTCCATCGCTTGTTGTCAGTAATTCCAAGGATGTCTGGTTTTCCATCGTTTTTAAATGGGCACAGTCAATTGTCCTTGTGTTAAAGACTTGCTTTGTGTGTTAATATGATGTTGTGTAGATGTCCATATGGCTATGTGGGCAGCTTCTGTGAGATGGGGAAGTCGAGGGGTGCTCCAGCTGGAACAGGTACAATAATTCAACTTTTTTCTTAGAATTTTTATTTGTGACTACTGGATGTTTTTAATGTGTTTTTATAAAGGTTATAAAAATGAAAATGAGCGAGCCTTTATCTTCCTTATAAACCAACAGGAATGCTACATACATGCTATGCTGGACATTTGAGACCCGCCGCACTGTCACAGTCATGAGCGGTTCCTTTTGCTGCAGCAGATAGAGGCAAAATGCTATGCGTGACACTTCTTTCTTAGACATAGAAAACAGCTTTAAAAAACTGTCTCAGCAACTCTTGGGGCTCATTGAAATTACTGTTCTTTAATAATTGGCTAACAGCACTAATAGACATTTATCAAAGTTTAACTTCTGCAAACTAAGAGATAATCTGCAATTTGTGACCAGTGATGCACTTGTCAGCAAAATATTTTTGAGCTGTTAATGATCTGCTTTTTAATGAAAATGTTTATAAGAACATAAGAACACTGTTTTATCTTCAGCTGTGGCTGTTCTACTGGCTGTCATCATCATCCTGATTACTGGAGCTTTGGCTGTTGGAGTTTTCCTCAATTACAAACGAACAGGATCTTTCATCCCCTCCATGCCCAAACTTCCCAGGTATTTAGTCCTTTCCTTCTTTCTTTTTCTTGTTGAATACAACTTTTCTAAAGCTAAGAGTAGAAAATTCAAAACAATGTTCATGTTGGAGGGTTTTATTTTCATTCAGTCTCAGCAGCCTCGTGAAGTCACCTGACACTGGGAATGGGGTGATGTTTCGGTCCGGTGATAACGTGGATCTTGGACCATCACACATTGGAGTGTCATTCATTGACACGGCCATGCAGATGGTGAGCTCTGGAGATAAACATCCTAGTAGTTAATGGCATTTCAAGTCACACAAGATGCCCTGTCAGCATTTTTGGCAATTCTTTTGACAAACAGGAGTCATTTTGTGGTATTTATTTACTCCTTTTAATCTTCAACAAAATCTTCAGAACTGCTTGTGTGAGCAGCATTTTACGAGATAACAAGTTGAACAAAACAGGTGGGACTTGAATATCCATGATAAATGTAAACCCAGTCTTACCAATATAATATTCCTATAGGATGATAATTTTACCGTTGATGCTGGGAGACAGCCAATCACATTTGAGAACCCGCTGTATGCCACTCCTCCTGTGACCAGTGATCCAGCTGTCATTCATGCTTCACAGGTACTCACAAATATATGATTTTCATTCTCAAGTCATTGAAGTTCATGTCACAAAATATTCAGTTTAATTTGTGCCAACTTTTAAAGTTACAGTCCAGTCCACTTATAAACCAATTAAATAAAATTTGATTGTTGTATATAATCCACTGTGTTCATTTTAAGCCAAGCCATAAAAAAAATTATTTGCCTTGCTAAGGAAACCAATGGATTGCATTGAATCTTTTCTTCAATACTCTGTCCTGAGCATGGACAATGACAGTGGCATGGGAAAACTCTTTTTTAAAAGAAAGAAAAACTTCCAGCAGACCCTGACTCAGGAATGGCTGCCATCTGCCTTAACTGGTTGGAGGTGCAGAAGACAGGAAAGAGGAGCAAACAAGTACCATTTTTCTAGTCTAGGGATACCTGCTGACAAAGTGGAACTCAATTTAATGAGAACAACAGTGTCATATAAGGAGGGTAAAAACGTAAGAGATTAAAGAACCCAGGAACACTCCAAATAAAAGGGTCACAGCTGGCGCCTATTTCTCAAAGAAAAAAAATAGCTAGTGCTAGATGTAGTCAGCATTTTCCAACAAGAAGTTTAGCTACGCAACTTTGACACTCACAAAAGTGGTCAGTAAAATATGTTTTTACCCAGTTTATACCACTGGCATAGTATGTATAATGCAAAACCCATGACCTGGTCTAAAATGCTTTATTTTTAGTATTATTTCACCTTTTCTCCACAACCATCTGGTGACCCCCAGAAATGATCTTTAGGTCCAAGGATAAGATCACTAATTTATAATATAAGATGTTTTCTAAAACTCCAACATCAGTTTGATAATCATATTGTAAAAGATACAGAAACAGAAAAAAAGAAAGCCTACACTTCTACATGTCCTTAGCTCTGCTGCAGATAGTTGTTATTAATCATCTGAAAAGTATATACAGGTCCTTATGTTCCCCTTTATAATTACTTGAATATTAGATCAAAGTGTACAGTTTCAGCTCAGACTACATTTATGTTAACTGTGATGACACTCTTCACATTTGCTTATGAACAGGTGACTGTTAATGTGACTGGTGAGCAATTGGAGAACAACTTTGTGAACCCGGCATACCGTGGAGATCAGAGTGTGGGCATTGTTAATACATCTTCTGTCGGAACCAAGCCTGTTCAGGTGGACATCTAACATACATGTTACTGCATATAATCTACATAAGTTCAAAGGTTTGCCAGCTCACTGACAGTGTTTGTTTTCAGGAGTCAAAGTGGAGCTTATTTAAACGAAAACTAAAGCCAAGCACCACTTTTGAAAACCCATCATATTCAGAGGTAGGTTTGAACACAAAAGGCATTTTTAAGCATCATTTTGAATGTCATTACTGATATCACACTCTGCATTGTTTTACAGATGAAGGATGAAAAGCCTGTTGAAAGCAGCGCGGACACTTCTGTCCCTGAGCCATCTCCGTTTGTCCCCCCTGCAAAACCCCAGAAGAGGGATCGTCCCAGCACCTTCTCACCAACTGAGGACAGTTTTAAAGACACAGCCAACCTTGTTAAAGAGGACAGTGACGTATAACCCCTTCTCTCACTGATGGGAATTAAAGAAAAAAAACACACTTTGCACAGAATTTATTTTTTTATGCAGCCTGTGTACAAAATTCAAATTGTTTTAGGACAGAGAAATACATCTTTATAGAATGAAGAAAAAAAAAAAGTCTTCTTTGACTATGCCTTCTGACATTTCTTATGCCAATACTTGTGGTAAATGTTTTTTTCTTTATTACGATGTACGATATGTATATCTTTGCACTGAAGCTGCTGATAGAAATGTTAATAAATGTGTTGTATATTTGTAAATTTGAAAAGTAAGATTTTGTCAGAAATATCTGAAATATAGTAGATATGAAGTAGATGAACATAAACATAATATCGCACATATAAAAGGTGAGCTGCATTCTGAATGTACAGTTCTTATATGATCAGAGCTTATTAGAGAAATATGCCACTGAACTAAACTGAAGATGTATTTACTTCATCTTGCTTGTTTATATACCTCATTTCAGGGCTGACAAATGAAAGCACAACTAAAGAAATTGGATTTTACCTGATGCTGTAAACTTTCAGTGATATGTGCTCCGCCATAAAGAGGGTCACAACTTTAAATATGTGTGCAAAGCATACTTACTGTACTTAATCACACTCATCTGACTTTGAATCAACATGATTGTTTTTACTGGAATGGCCAAAATAGTTTGGAATGGTACTTGAACATGTCTGTGTGTTTCATGGAAATGTAGCTGATAATCGTAAATGGCGACTTGTGACTTGAGGATGCAGATGTAGACGTTTTCTAAACAAAGTGGATTAATTCTTTTATAGATCGATTTATTTTGTATGATAATGAGGACAAATAAAAACTGTATCTGTGATCATGCAGAATATACTCATATGATTTAAATTGCCGCTGCTGAAACATGAATGAATAAATTTCCTATTTTGTAAGTCAGTCTTCGTGTTTTATTACTTCATTATCATAAAAAATTACATTTAAAGACTACTGAAAACAATTCATGCATATTGAATGTTCAGATTTTTCCTGCACCCTTAAGTGATGGAAGGAGCGCATTGATCACAAAGTCTGTCACAAATGTAGGGAAGTAGGACAGAGGGATCCAGAAAAGCTTGGCGTCCCAGCCTGCTCCATAACGTGTGCGGGGAAAGCGGGCTGTTAGTGCATGCTCCATGCATTTGGTCACTTTGGAGATATCAGGACTGCACAGGATGCCCATGGAGAAGTTCTGTGTTTTCACATCTGAGTGACAAAACAAATCACAGGAATTATTTTAAATATGTTTAACACCTTTGCTGATTTATATTACGGCAGTTTTACTTACAGTCATCAAAGTATGTAGATCCATATGAGTCTTTAACTTCTTCAGGGAGGCGGGTCCATAGCCTTTTCAGGTCAGCATTAATAAGATCCACACGGGTCACAGCTGTCTTAAAGAAACCAGGCTCAATGATGCTCACTTTGATACCAAAATGCTGCATGTCCCTCCTGGGAAGACAAAGTTTAATTGTTTGTGAAAATGATCATTCTGGTTTTGTAACAATTCATATTATTTTAAACTGCTGTCTTCAACCTGAAATGAACATACAAGGACCAACTTTGTTTTGACTTTTAACACATCTACAGCATATCTTGAATTTATGAACATGTGTGTTTCCTTTGTTTTTGTGCTGCTACCTGAGACTGTCTGAAAATGCTTCCACTCCCCATTTGGACAGACAGTATCCTCCACCAATGAGGGAGAGTCTTCCCAGAATACTGGCTACATTAACAACTCTACCCTGGGCTTTCTTCACAAGAGGCAGAAACTGCAGGGTCACGTCAATGACTCCTATCAGATTTACGTCTAAGACCTTTGTGAAATCCCCTAACTCCATCCATTCTGTTGGGCCGATAGGTATTGACCTTCCAGCGTTGTTCACCAGCCCCCACAGACCTGCAGAAAGAAAGCAGGCAGAATAATCATCCTTGCTGGTATGCTATGTAAGGCACATTACTCATTTTCAACATTTCACACTTAGAAAAGCTGTTGTTTTGTATGAAACAGGTTAATATTGATTTTTCCCTGAATCAAGTAAAATTCCAAATAATGGAACACTACTTTGCTCATCAATACAAATAATTTGTCTCAGCAAACAGTGTCGTGTTAATAGGATTAAAGCTACAACACAATTCACAAGTCATCTTTTACCATCTACAATAAACTCTGAATTATTTTGTTATCTGTAGACAGAATTTACAATATGTGTGAAGAGGTTTAACTGTATGTCTGGCTGAGATCATTTTATTTATTTATATTTAAAAACATAGCGTGCACTATTCACATCAGTAGGAGGTTGATAGGATGGTCCAGGTTGCCTTTATCTCTCCCAGTGCTTCACTCTGACTGGCACCTTATCAGTGCGCACCCCCTGCTGTCCGCCCTGCTCACCTCTCTTCCCGACCTCTCTGCTCACAAACTCCACCGCACTCCTGATGCTCGCGCTGTCTGTAACATTCAGCAGGAGGGTCTTCAGTCTGGGGGAGGCTGCTGCTGACAGATCTGTTGCACCTTTCTCTGTGAGACACCCCGCTATGACGTGGAAACCTTTTCCATCCAGCTGTCTGGCCAGAAGATTTCCAAAGCCGCTATCACAGCCCGTGATGAACACATGTTTCTGATTGAATCCATCAACTTTGTAGGAATCTCTGATGTACCAGCGGATTGCAGCGTATATGGCCAGAAGTAAAACACAGGTTAAGGCCAGATGGGACAGGATAACCTAAGACACAAAAATTACAGCTGGACTGCAAATGTAGGATACTAATGAAAACAATCATGCACTCTTGCCTTTATATATATTTCTTTATAAATTTTAGATGATTGAGGAACACAGCACGAGCCAACATTTTAAGAAATGATCCTTACCTCAAATAAATTCTTAGTTAGATCCTCAGTTGACACCTGAATGAAGAAACCCAAGATGAATTTCAGTTCCACTTACAAAAACCTCACACATAGTCCAGAGCATGAAGTTCCAGACTTACACTGTCTACTCCTTCTTTACTGAACTGTATCCTTATTCATGAAAAACTCATGCAATGTAATTTCAAATTCCCCTAATACAATTAAGAGTTTCTAAATTCATAACACAGCATCTAGACTGAAATGTGGAGATCCCCCTACCGTGATGAACCACATTACCACTGTGTCTCATAAGTTTTAGTCTAGGGCCCCCTGTTGAACTAACTTAGTTATGACAATAATACACAGAATAAAGGGTGTTTATATATCAGTATTTTGTTTAGCCTTTTAAAATTTTGTTAAAACTAATTGAAGTGTGTGGCGTAACGGAAGATATTTATCAAATGCATCTGACATCACATCAAGAAACCGAAATACTTTATATTTAATGAAATTCAGAAATATTTTGAGGACCTTCAACTGAGTACTTCCATGTTTTAATCCTTAGATGTCTAATATTAACATATTTTCAGTGCAACACCACATTTTTTTATTCAGCTGTATTTATTTGACACCTACAAAAATCAGTTAGAATTTTACAGACAAAACACAGTCAACGGTTATATTAAACTATTACATACATCAGGTCATCTTAATCTTATGAAAATGCTCCTGAATGTTCGTGTAATTCCACAAGAATAACCAATGTGTCTGAAAGGTAGACTTGTAAACTGCACTTTCTCCTCAGGCATCAGGAGATCACAGATTTGACTGAAATTACTTTTACATCTGTTATGCAGACATGCAGAAAATACAGGAAATCTGTTTTGCTCCATGAACAAAATATATGCAATGCCAAAAATGCAGAAACACTTAATTGAGTTTTACCAGATACACTTATCTTGAATGAAATTAAATCATATGCAATATGGCAAGAAATGGATCCCTTCATCCAAGTAAAAGTTCCCTCAACCACGAGGTGGCGTCAAATCTCAATATACAAAAAGTTTGTACAGAAAAAAACCCCCAACTAAATCCGTAATTTAACCCTCTGCTCCCAGTCTGTCTTAATAAGTGGTCATGAAAGCCAATCAAGCACCACAGCATAATAATAAAAAAAAATATAAACATACCATGATTATGTCTTTTTAGCAGCTGCCTCACCTTCCACCGTTAAAATTACCTGACTGAACTGATGATCCTCTCCTAACAAAACCTCAAAGCTCCAGATGAAGTTATGCTGTGTGTCTGCAGAGTCAAGGTCCATAATAGATATAAAGGCAGGGGTAAATGGTTCACCAGCATGGCGGATTGTGCAATAGGCGAAACAAGATTACATGACCCCTGGTTTTGATAACCTCATTTACCTTAAAGATCCAATCAACTTTGAAAACATTTCTAAGCAAAGGTTACACCGCAGACTGTCGTCTGTGTTTAATATTCATGATAAATACAGTCAATTTTAATCTGGAGAGTCTTTTTAAACTAAACAAAAACATCTAGAATAAATCAAAATATCCAGTTAATAGCAATGACACTAACTCTGTGTTTCTAATAGGTGCAATAAGGCCATTGTTAGAGGTAACATATTGCTTGACATGTATAACAAGTATTAGATAAGCAGAGCTGACATGATGATGGACGGAGCCACATTTACTGAACTAAAAATAAAACATATGCAAGTGAGCTTCAAATTAGCTGAAAAGGTTTCTCCAGTTACTGGCATTACAGAAACTACGGCACAGATATTTTGCGTTTGGGACTAAATATAATGAATAGTCTATCTGTGATGCAAGTTGGCATGTAGGACAGGGGCAACCAGATGAACTTCGCGTCCCATCCTGGGGAGTAGCGATGGCGAGGGTGAATAGCAGCGACGGCATGCTCCATGCAGCTAACCACCTTCATCAGGTCCCCGTCAGTCAACTGTCTGAACGTCTCATCCATCTTTTCAAGAGCTGAAAAAAGACAGTTAATAAATGCAACTAATCTGCAGAAAGCCATCGTGACAGAATGCTATTTGATTCAGGAAAAAAGTAATAAACACATATTTAGTTTTTATTTCAATGAAACTTAAAAAAAAAAAAAAAGACAATTTTGAGGAAAGCACTGCTGCACATAGCAATAAAGGTGCAGAGAAGTTCAGGAGGGCTGAGCTGCCATGGCAACTAGATCTGATTGTGTTAAAACATTGTGTCAAAATGATAATGCAACACTTTTGGACAATGTCATGAGGAGGCGCCAACTCCACAAACCAACACAAAAGAATGTGATGTCAGCTCATGAAACAGCTGCTATGATGTGATCTCACCAACATGTTTCTAATAACTTGTCAGGCTTAGTCCGATGAGCGACACTTTCAATGAAGTCCTGCAGAATGTACGCTGCCGTAACAAGTTGGCATGTCTTGACTGTGGAATCTCCCACAGTTCCAATTTGTGAATTGCAGCACATGGTTCCCCAACTCTTAAACATTTCAGATGTTAAAAGAAAAGGTGGTGCAACACAGAGCCAAACATTCAAACTTCCTTTAAATATAGTGCTGGCATAAAATGCAATGATGGAAGACTTGTTCTAAAACTGAAGTTGCTGTAGAGACTGTGGCCTGATGGATGACTTGTGAGTAAGGGGGCAACATAATGCAATATAACAAGTTATTACTCTTAATTTATTTTTTATTTTTTTTTTTTTTATAGTCCTTTTAAATATGTTGTGTTGTGTTTGTGACTGATTGTTTTTACTGCCCTCACGGGATAATAAAGATTCCTTGAATCCTTGAATAAATGAAAAACAGGCCAGGCCTCAGCAGATGCAACAAGGACAACCGATTATTAGGCAGGCACATTACTTGTTTTAGGTAAATACTTAAATTCATTTACATTTTTAGTTGTTAAGCTTAAAAAATATGTTAAAATGTGAGAAAGATGTGAAGAGTTGTCAGATGATAATCTGGGCCAATTTTGGTGAAGACTGGAAAAATCCAGCATGGTGAAAACTGACATCACAGACATGCAAAACTTCACCCTGTGGGCTCTCTTGTCAAAAACATGTTATTTTTTTCCAAATTAAAGTTGAAAGTTTATATCTACTCTTTCCAAATACTGAAGCACTATAACACCTTCACTTTGTTGTCCTTAAGCTATTTTGTCTCTCCTCTGAAGGGATGCTTGTCTTTCACAATAAGCTGACACTTCAAGATGCTGCTGATATTCAGCCCCATAACTTTTACTCCTCATAATGGGAAAAAACAACAACTCTCCAACAATTATTTAGCAGGACTGTAAGAGTTTTAACTTAAATAGAGAAAAAGATAAAAATAAAAACCCTTTAAGAGTTTAAAAGTCAAGAAACTATTTGTTAATAGAGATGCAATAACTCACAAGTCTCCAGGAAAGTGGGTCCATAGTCATCTTTCACATCCTGAGGTAATCTGTCCCAGAGCTTCTTCAAGTTATTCTTCAATATAACTGTATCAGTTACGCTTGTTTTGAAGAAGCCTGGTTCAATGCACAGCACTTTGACTCCAAACGGTGCCATGTTTATACTGAAACAAAATGTGCAACGTCATAAGAACATGCATGAGAAAATAAGAGCAAGGACATTTGAAAAAAAATATTTAAAAGGTTACATCTCCTCTTACCGCAGACTGTCATTGAAGGACTCCACTCCATATTTGGAAATGCAGTAAGGTCCACCGAATGGGCTGATTCGGCCAAACACACTGGCAACGTTCACCACTCTTCCCCTAGCCTTCTTGATGAGAGGGAGAACGCTCAGTGTCACTGCGATCACGCCATTCAGATTGACATCCAGCATGGACTTGTAGTCTTCTATAGTGAGCCAGTCAGTGGGGCCAGATGGAATAGCAACTCCAGCATTGTTCACAACAGCCCAGAGGCCTGAAGCAGCACAACAGGAAAAATACACAGATGAGGAAGATAATGTTCACATGAACAGCCTAAGACTATCTGTTATTTTAGTGTAACTTTTCAGACTGGTTCAACTCCAGTGTAACAAAATCTGCCACCTTATATCAGTTCTTGCTAGTTAGATCAATTCAAATAAATTTTAAAAAGGAGGTCTTGTGTTGAATTAATCCACGTACCTCCCTGTCCAACCAAAGTCTTAATGGAAGCTGCTGCTTTGGTAACACTTTCAGAGTCTGTGACATCCAAGGGGACGGTTGTCAGCCTGTCAGAGGAGATCTTCTTCAGCTCATCTTCACCCTTCTCAGTATAACACCCTGCAATCACGCGGAAGCCCAGCTTGTCCAGAGTTTTGGCCAGGTTATTACCGAATCCAGAGTCACAACCAGTGATGTACACATATTTGTCTCCCTTGTTGGCAACTCTTTTGGTTTCTTTAAACCAGCGATAGATGTACCAAACAGCCACCAGTCCAAGGATATACAGAAACATTTTTCTAAAAACAAGAGAAAGAAACTAAATTATCATCAAATTGAAATACAATTTAGTTTAATTTTTGCACTGCATGTTCAGGAGATAACATGTTACTGTAACTGTAGTGTGTATCATATGTTATCAATGGCAAATGTTGCATTTTAGATTTAGAGATTGAACTGCTACTAAAGAGGGTAATAAAATAACAGACATCTTTGTACATAGATTTATATCAAAGTTGGTCAGTTAAAAGTTAATATATTACAAAGAGCTGTTCATGTTTAACAATAAAATACAACCATGCGTCCAAAAAAGTTGTGCAAGACTGTGTGTATTATAATTAAAAAAACAGAATGCAATAACTTACATGTCATTACAGCTTTCTGCATGTTTAAATTTAGTAATGCTATTGTTAGATAAAGAATATAAATTTGATACCATTGCAACATTTTTTAAAAACTAGAGCATGTTCTCTGTGTTGTATCATTAAAAAGATAAATTTGGGAACTGAGGCGAATGCTTTGCTGTTGGTCTGATAGTGAAAAAGAAGCAGGACAGTAAAATGATCGTATACACAGAGAGCAGTTTAGTTGGACATAGTCTTTCAGAAGGAAAGATGAAAATGTGTTTGATGAATTTTTTAAGACATTCAAGACCTTCTTTAAAAACAGACATAATTCTAATGTGGAAATCACTCAATCAACACAGGAAAATTACTGAAAACACAGCCAGTAACAAAAGGCAGTATGCAACTGGGGTCTATTTTACCGTGAATGCAACAACTTCTGCCAACCACCTGATGTCTTTTCAAGAGAAAGCCTTATTTCAGCAGGACAAACACATTCTGCTCATAGTTTAACAACGGGGCTCCTTTATAAAACAGTGTGGATGTTAAACAAGCCTTCAGTCCAACACTTGGCACATCATGAAAGGAAAAACAGGACAAAGGTGGCTGCAAACTGTTGAAGAGCTGAAATCCCACATCAAGTGAGAATGAGAAAACATTTTCATTTCCAAATAACAGCATATGGTTTCAACTCCTAAATGCTTAGTTAACAAGACGTGATGCAACACAGTTACAAGCATGACCCCATTTCAAACTTTGTGTTGGCACAAAATTCACATCTGAGAAGGTGATACCAGTTAACATGCATCTCAAAGTGATTAATCCCTATGCTGAAATTGTACCAGACACAAAAGACTTACAAATTAGTCTAAGGTGAGCTGATAAATAATCAGACTGCCTTCTGGATTTAGAAGAAAACTGCACCTGCAGGACGCGGTGGTACAAAAGCTTAAAGTGGTGAAGAGAAAACTCGAGCAGCATGTGTCCAATCAGGCTTGCAGCGCTTTGCCTGATAAATGACTCCTGCTGCTCTAACAGCTGTGAGCTGGCTAAACTGGTTGTGCGTCACTTTTTATTACAATGGTGGGTATTTGGGGGAAATAAAGCAACATAACAAAGAACGTTGTTTATTACTTTTGATGAGTGAACAACAAGATGCAAAGACAGTCGATCATTAAGAGTTGAGATGAGACATTTTTTATGTAAAGGAGCCGAAGATTGCGTTTGACTTCCGTCTGCCTGCCTGTCTGTCTACAGGATTACGTAAAAAACCACAAAGCCGAATTTCATTAAACTCAACGAAGTGATGGACATATTTTAAGTTTGATTTTGAGCTCTTATTTCAGTGCCAATCTGTATCAAGTTGATCAAAATCAGGAAAATATTGCCATTGGTGTTGGCGGAGGATGCGCTCTCCAAACTTTCTAATCAATGACAACACCGACAAGTTCAAACAGACAGATACACAGCTCACAATTCAAAGTATCTGAATGAACAAATCTCGTTTTTCAAACGAACAATTACACTGATTCTCCAATAACTGACTTATATTTACTCATACAGCTATTTTTGTATGGAAACATGACATTTAAAGGTTAAAGCTAAAGATTAAACTAAATCTTAGTGAAAAAGTCGCTTACGTGAGGACCAATTCAGTGCAGTCGGTGAATGAATCAACGTCGTGGAGCTGAAGAACAACTGCCGAGAAGGTGGTGGAAAATTTAACACAAAGTTTATTTGGTCCCTTTAATACATTTGGTGCTGATTTGCTGTAACTTCCGGGTTGTCAGCAGATATCCCTCGTGTCTGTCATTGGAAATGACGAATTAAGCGCGTCATCTGCTGGACCCTACGTGATAATGCCAGCTAGCCAGGTAACTAGCTTGATAGCGTTGTAGCAATTATTGTACTTGCTAATAATAATGTTTCTTATAAACATAAAAAAAGGTGAGTACAACTGCTTTCTAAACGTTGGGGAAATTAGCGTAAACCCTGATGCTTTTATTGTTGTTCTTATAAATTTTATATATATAAAAAAACAATTAAATTAAACTTGTGCTGAATAAGTTTGTTCTTGCATGTTTTATGACTGACTGCACCCTATATTTAGATGAAAAACTATATGTAATAACGTCCAAAATGTAATTGCATAAATTATTTGATGCAACAAAATATTATTTAAGTTAAAATATGTGAGTGCTTCCAACCAATGACATTATATACAAAAAAAACAAAACAAAAAAAAAACAAAAAAAAAAGTTCAAGTGACTTGCTATGTCAAACACTAACCAGCCATTTTAATAGGTACCTCTGTTCTGTTGATTAACACAAAATTTTATGAGACAATCACATGGCAGCAAGTCAGTGCATTTAGACACGGTCAAGACAACTTGCTGAAGTTCAAACCAACTATCGGAATGGGAAAGAAAGAGCAATTAAGTGACTTTGATCAACAGGAATTGCTAATCTACTGGGATTTTCACACACAGTCATCACTAAGGTTTACAGAGAATTGTCAGAGAAAGAGAAAACATCTAAGCAGCAAGATTAAAATGTCATATTATTGATATCAAAGATGAGAAGAGTAAAGACAGACTGGTTGGCGATGATAGTGAGGTAGGCAGAAAACCATCTCTGAATGCACAACATGTTGAACCTTGAAGCAGACAGGCTAAAACAGCTAAAGAAGAACACACTGTGTGCCATTCCTGTCACCTAAGAACAAGAAATTGAGGCTACAATTCATAGACTCGCCTCAAGATGTTGCCTGGTCTGATGAGTCAGCTGCAGCATTTAGATGGCTGGGTCAGAATTTGGTGTAAACCACATAAAAGTTTGGATCCATCATGTCTTGTATAAATGGTTGAGGCTGGTGTGATGTTGTGGGGGATATTTTGTCAGCACACTTTGAGCCACTTTAGATTCGTTTAAATGCCACAGCCTACTTGATAATTGTTGCTGACCATGTTGATCCCTTTATGGCCACAGTGTACCCATCTTCTGATGGCTACTTCCAGCAGGATAAGGCACCACGTCACAAAGCTTAGATCATCTCATACTGGTTTCTTGAAAACAATAATTTCACTGGACCCCAATGGCCTCCACAATCACCAGATCTTAGTCGAATAGAGCAACTTTAGGATATGATGGAACAGAAGACTCACATCATAGATTGTAAAGCTGACAAATCTGCATCAACTTTATGATGATATTATGTCAATATGGGCCAAAATCTCTAAAGAATATTTCCAACATCTTGTTTTATCTACACCAAAAATAATTAAGTCAATTCTGAAAGCAAAAGGGGTCCAACCAGGTACTAGCACGATATGTCTAATAAAGAGGAGGTGTAGGCAGTATTTTACTTCTGTAGTTAACTTCTGTCAGTTTAGCTGACCAATTTATTGATCATTCCATAATCAATTAGACTGAATTATTTTCTTTCACAGTAAGTTAATGGTTTGGTTTGTTAAAAAAAGGAAAACCCAAATCTCTGAACCTTAAAACTGATTCATTTGAAAAACCTAAATGAAACCTGGTTCAGTTTACATTAAATATATGATTCAGATTCTGTTCAAGACTGATGATTTTCCAGGTGTATAAAAATAAATATTTTTCTTAAATGCTAGCTAGCTATTTAACTGAACAGAAATGCCTTTAAAATAGTGCTATATTTGTACCAAATAATAACTAAATGAATTGGAATATGTTGTTATATACTGTATTTTGGTTATAGAAGTCTAATTCCCCCCAAAATATGAATGCTTTGTGAAATGGAACTAAAACCAGAATGCAGTGATTTGCAAATCTCCCCAGTTAATATTTTATTCACAGCAGAACAGAGAAATCACATGGTATGATAGAAGTGACATTTTACATTTTCTTTAAAAATATGAGCTGATCTGGAATTTAGGATGTTGGGGCCATGAAAGGCTGGAATTGTCATTGATAATAAAAAGTAAAAAGCTGAAGGAACATGTTACAACAAATCAGATTGATTAGTCAGTAATGTAATTGGGAAAAAATAAATAAATAAAATAGCTATTTAGTGAGGCAGAATCTTTCAAAAGTAAAGCAAGGAAAAGGTTCAGCAAAAAAAGAAAGAAAACAATCTACACATTAAGCCACATTTTTTTATAATAATGTTAAATTGACAAGATTTTAAACATTTCATCATCAGCAGTACATAATATTAAAAATGATGGCGATATCTCTGTTTTGGATATCTATGATCCTCGGACCCTTATACAACTCGGAATTAAAATCAGGCCTGATTCTGTCACTAAAGTCATTGCATGTGCTCAGGAAAATTTCCAGAAATCATTGTTTAGTTTCATTTTCTTTCATTCCATCCACAACATGCAGGTTATATCCCTATCATGCAAAGAAGAAGCCATATAAATAAACACTGCTGTCTTCTCTGGGCCAAAGTTTTTTTTTTAAATGGACTCAGGAAAAATAGAAAATTATTCTGTGATCAGACAAGTTAAAATGTTTGGAAGTCATACATATGTTTTGCAGACTAAAGAGGAGCCCATCCAGCTGTTTCTCAATGCTCAGATAAAAAGCGTGCATCTCTGATTGTGTGTGGATGCATTGGTGCCTGTGGAGCTAACAACTTGCACATCAGAAAAGGCATCTGATGTCCTGGAAGGTAAATGCAGGCTTTACAGCAACATTGCATTTTTAGGGAAGGCCTTACATATTTCACCAAGGCATGAACCACATTTTTTACAACATCATGACTTCACAGTAGAAGAGTCCAGGTGATGGACTGAGCTGCCTCTTATTCAGACCTTTCACCAACTGAAAACATTTCTTGCATCTTTAAAAACAAAACATGACTCAGGATAGTTGAGCAGCTAGAAACATATATAAGACCACATTAGGGCAACAGTCCTTGACTAAAGATGTGACTCAGACCTGACGATTATGAACTGTTTTGTAAAGATAAATCCTATGATTTTTGGAATTGGGATTGTATTTTAAATGACACAATTATACTGGAGAAATATACTTCAGCTCACATTATTTTAGACCTGTCATGCCTGCACCCTCCTCATGGGTGCGCTCCTCTTCACCTGAGTTCTGATCACTGGCCACAACACTACAATACCCACAATCCCTCAGCTTCGGACATCTTGGACACACCTGCCATGAATCACTATCATCATCAGTGTACACCTGGTCTTCTCCCTACATAAGCCCCAGTCCTGGACTACTGCTTTGTGTGTTATTCTGCTTTATGGCTGCATTTTGCACATCTTCTATGTTACTTTGAAGCTTTATTAAAGCTTGTTTTCAGTATTACCTGCGATTGTGTCTGGCTCTTCCTGGGATCCGCCTGACAAGACCCTTGTTTCTGTCATAGTCTCTGAATACATCGCCTCTACCCTATTATCAATCAACTGTGTTGTGAATAATAATGGGCTGTAAAGAAGGAGCAAATTCCAAAACCAACCCCCTCACCTCATGTACCAGCGGGCATTCACCTCTTCAGCATCCGCTCCATTACTATAACATTTAAGAAACATTATATGGCATATTGCTTCAGGTTTACTTTTGGAATATTTATTTATTTATTTACTAAATTACAGGAACTTAAAATCTTGGCTAGCTAAAGTTGAAAAGATGACATGAGACATTTGGGAATGGTGACATAATAGAACTATGTATTTACATTTTTCCATTTATCAGATGCATTTTTCCCAAAGGCAAAAAAAGTGGATCAATACTAATATGACTATATTAAGAGAGTGGCATAAGAATTTTGTACTAAAACTGTTTAAAGGACAGAATATGAGTAAACTGGGTAAATAGTTAAAATTAGTGAGATTTCAGCATGTTAGGGTGTTTTAAATACAAGAAGCGTAGATGTTTTTGGGAGAGATGTATCTTAAATAGATTCTTGTCGATAGAGATGGATGAGCTGCTGTGATAGCATCATATACTATATACAATGATTATGCCTCAGATTAAATTGCAATATTTGTCTTACCACATTTAATAAATTGGGAATTAAATAAACCTATGATTAACCAGCAGTTTTCTTTAAAATATTGTTAAAAATTTCAACAAGTAATTTTTAATGACATACAATAGACCTAAATCTCCTCATGACGTGTGTGTACTGACGCAGCTCATGATTACAATCAATGGCCTTACGGTCATTACACCCAGTTTACAATCAGCTGTGATAGGGAAAAATACATGTGTTTGAGAGGTGTTTTTTTTTTTTTTTTTACATTTTTTTAAAACATATATATACATATATATATATATTGTAGACTCACAAAATTAATCAAAGTCACATCTTCTGATTAAGTCTTGTTATAACTTATAGTTGAAATTCCAAATGAATTTGGTTTAGCGAATGAATTTTGCTTTACATTGTCAGTCTAGTCAAGATAATTTCTGACACAACCCTTTATCAGTCTAATTGAAGTGTAGATAATGGGAAGGTAGAGGCATAGGTCAACCTGGTAATAAGATAAAAAAAAAATCCTCTGATCAGCCTCAGTGTTGGTGGAGTCTGTGGGGCAACAAGGTATGGTACACTTAGCTTTTTTTGTGCATTATTTTACTATTTAATAATAATCCATTAATTGTTAAAGATCCCGACTTTTCTTATTTGATCATGTTGCAGTGTTAATATTGTTAAAAATATTCACAGCAGTTTGCTGTTGAGCATGTTCTGTACATTTCATGTCTGTATAGTTGAACGTTGAAAACCTTGAATGAGGCAGCATTTTTACAAAAATGAATATAGTTTGTCAAATTCTCTGTGGAGCATTTCATTTCAACAGATCCAGTTTTTCTTTTCCTGGTTATTAAGATGCACAGTGACTAGCACCATTGAATAAATGTATATATTTAAAACTGAATCTGTATTCATTCTTATTTTAATTATTTCTTTATCCACAGTCACCAAGTGAGAATAAAAACCTCCTTAGAGTGAGAAGCATGAAGAAATCTAATAAAATTACAACAGCATCAGGTGCAGATAAAGGAGGCAAGTGAGCTATTGTGAAAGATTTTTGTTGCTTAGTTTTAATTGGAAAGTTAAGCAATTAAGTATATATTTTTTCTCTCTCTCTCTTTATTTAATTTGAAGCAGACGGCCTGAAAGGGTAAGTTTGTAATGAGAGATTACACCTTATTCACAACATGATTCGGGACAATGAGTGTTTGCAGTTTTTATTTCATTTCTATTATGTGGAATTTACCTGTTTTACAGAGATGAAAAGAAAAAGGGAAATGCATTAAGTGTTGGATACTTTCAGCTGGTAAATATTTTCTGTTTTATTGCTCACTGATTTGTAACGTTTCTATATTTACAAAAAAAAAAGCTTTCCATAACACTATAGTTTTTCTATAACTGATTTATTTATTAAGTAATAACAGGAAAGAAACAAGTCAAATTCTTAATAATTATATGAAAATAAAGCTGTGTTGTTAAAATCTTAACAAAATCCAAAATTTGATCTTCAAAGTTTCGATTTTCCACCTGGAAAGATAAGGCGATGATGGTGGTGGGCAGCTTGTGTGCCCTCATTCATGGTGCAGCTTCACCTCTCATGCTGCTGGTGTATGGCATGATGACAGACATATTTGTGACTTATGAGCTGGAGGTACAAGAGCTGAAAGACCCAAACAAGGAGTGCAAAAACAACACTATCTATTGGACCAATGGTTCCATATATGAAACAGCTGACAACAATACTGTTTTTTGTGGGTAAGTCACCAGTTCATTGCAGTGAGTGATGTTGCAACAAGGAGCTGTTGCTGTCATTAAGTATTCAATTCTCTTTAAAAGGGTAGATATTGAAGCACAGATGACCATGTTTGCATATTACTACATTGGCATTGGGTTAGGAGTTCTGGTTGTTAGTTATTTTCAGGTGAGTATACACACTTTAATGCAAATATCTTTTGATCAGTGGTGATTATAATAATGTAGCACACGTTAACAAGCAACATTTTTCTACCACAATGTAGATTCTCTTCTGGGTGTCAGCGGCTGCGAGACAAACTCAGAGAATCCGAAAAACGTATTTCAGAAAAGTGATGCAAATGGAGATTGGATGGTTTGACTGCAACTCTGTAGGTGAACTGAACACAAGAATATCTGAGTGAGTTGCGGTACCTCGACACAGATCAAGCTATTATCAGTGTTGGAGATTTTTTTTTCTCATTGATTCTGTTTCTGCTCAGTGATATCAACAAGATCAACAATGCCATCGCCGATCAGGTGTCTATTTTTGTTGAGAGGCTCTCTACTTTTGTGTTTGGCTTCATGGTTGGATTTATTGGTGGGTGGAAACTGACTTTGGTTGTCATAGCTGTGAGCCCCCTGATTGGTTTAGCTGCTGGACTGATGGCCATGGTGAATAAAAAAAAACATTTTTTTACCCAGATGGTAGTAGATTATGGGTTTTCTTTTAATTATTGATTAATTTTCTTCTTTTCTCCTAAAGGCAGTGGCCAGACTGACAGGACGAGAGCTAAAGGCTTATGCAAAAGCAGGAGCAGTGGCTGATGAGGTCCTGTCATCTATCAGAACAGTAGCAGCTTTTGGTGGAGAGGAAAAAGAGGCTACAAGGTATTTTCATTGGTTGGTAAATGATGACACAATTGCTTTCTTACTTGAAATGACAATAAAAATGTAATTATATGACAGGTATGACAATAACCTTGTAGAAGCCCAAAACTGGGGAGTGAAAAAGGGTGCAATCATTGGAGTATTTCAAGGATACCTCTGGTGCATCATTTTTCTTTGCTACGCTTTGGCCTTCTGGTATGGCTCTAAACTGGTCATCGACACCCAGGAACTGTCTCCTGGTAGTCTCATTCAGGTGTGTTAAATGTATAGAAAACTTCTCGTTTTCTGTGTTCGTCTTTCATTCTGGAATGGAAATGTCAAAGACAAAAATAAATAAACAAAAGACTGGGACTTGAGCTTCACTCTGCATCTGTTATGTCTTCTTAGGTTTTCTTTGGAGTACTCATGGCAGCTATGAACCTTGGGCAGGCCTCACCGTGCCTGGAGGCCTTTGCTTCTGGTCGTGCTGCAGCGAAGACTATTTTTGAAACGATTGACCGGGTAATAAAGACTTAATTAAAGAAAAGATTAAAATTTACTATAGTTGCAATTAAATCTCTACTATGCCAAAGAAATCTCTCTTGATACATCCACAGGAACCAGAAATTGATTGTTTCTCAGAAGATGGCTACAAATTAGACAAGGTCAAAGGTGACATAGAGTTCCACAATGTCACTTTCTACTACCCTTCAAGGCCTGAAGTCAAGGTGTAGCTCTCTATACATTGTCTTCCCCATGTTTCAGTATTCAAAGTTAGACATTTAAAAAAACAAACATACAACAACAACTATTTTTGCAGATTTTAGATAATCTGAGTGTGCAGATCAAATCTGGAGAAACCACGGCTTTTGTTGGACCAAGCGGTTCTGGAAAAAGCACCACAATACAACTTATTCAAAGGTTTTATGATCCAAAGGAAGGAATGGTAACAATCTGTAGAACTTCACATACAATACTCAACACATACATTTCAAGTCTGAAGGCTTCATTGTGTTATTTTCTTCTTGTAAATCACGTTTTCAGGTGTCTTTGGATGGCCACGATATCCGCTCTCTAAACATTCAGTGGCTCCGCTCTCTAATTGGTATTGTAGAGCAAGAACCAGTTCTGTTTGCCACAACCATTGGTGAGAACATACGGTACGGTCGGTCTGGAGTGACCATGGAAGACATTATCCAGGCAACAAAAGAGGCCAATGCTTATAATTTTATTATGGAACTACCACAGGTACGCTTGCACACTGCGCAATAATGCAGTGGTAGTATCAGAATCACAAACTATACGTCAATTTTTATTTTATGTTTATTTTACCCTCTAATCCAACAGAAATTTGATACACTGGTGGGTGAAGGTGGAGGCCAGATGAGTGGAGGACAGAAGCAACGGATTGCTATAGCTCGAGCTCTTATCCGAAACCCTAAGATCCTGCTACTAGATATGGCCACATCTGCCTTGGATAATAAGAGTGAAGCTACAGTGCAGGAAGCACTGGATAACGTGAGTCCCTGTCTGCACTTGATGTACATGAAACACAACATCCTGACTTGATGAGCTGAATGACACAATGATGAAACAGGTACGCACAGGCAGGACAACAATCTCTGTAGCCCATCGTCTTTCCACAATTCGGAATGCAGATGTGATTGTTGGATTTGAGCATGGTCAGGCTGTGGAGAGAGGAACACACAGCGATTTGCTAGAAAGGCAAGGGGTCTACTTCACCCTTGTCACCCTGCAGAACCAAGGCTCATCCACCACTGCTAATGGTGAGTTTAAAGTGGAATAGGCCTGTGAGTAATAAATAATGTTATTATTATTTTCTGTTAAGGTTAGTTTTAACATTTTTTTATCTAAAAGATTTCAGAAAATTGAAACAAAAGGTATCCCAAATTTCTGTATGATGTCTGAAAGTATTAAAGTAGCAGTTAACTGAAAGTTTTCAGTTTATCAGAGAGAAAATGCATTTTTCAGTGACACCAAGCACAACTCACCAAATAATCTGAGTAGGGTGTTTTCAAATGCAAATAACCTGATGCATTATGGAAACAGATTCTGTTGATTTTTCAGTTTTAAAAGAGAATAACTTGCGTTATTAACTTCAGTCATGTGCTGCACCAAGATGCATGTGGAACATTTCAATGGTGCTGATGCAGGGATGGATTTAAAACTAAAGAAACAAATTCTGGAGGCAAACTTGACATGATCGGCAGAAAAAGAAAACAGTTGCTACAACACACCTCAAAATTTGAAAAGCATTACATGAAGAGACATCAACTGTGGGTTTTGCTGCCCCTACCAATAGATCATCAGAAATATGTGGATTAATGTTGGAGGAGCTGTGCATGCATAACAGCCCAAGAATGTTACATAACTAGAATGGAACAATAAAACCACAACTGAAAGATTTCCAACCAGCATTTACAAGCTGTGGTGCCAAAGTGGTTGTTACCATGGCTCTTTCCCCTTTTGTTATTTTGACAGTGCAATGTTTTTTTTTTTAAAAATCACCTTATACAGTATACGCTAATAAAGAAAGCCGTCTTTTGTTGACTTTGCCCTTAACCATAAGAATGCCTGATTAGGACTTTTTCATGCCAACATACATGTTCGGCATGCCAGGATAACCAGTTAGCCGCAGGTTGAATTAACCTGTAACTTCTGTGAGACACGTTCAGAGGAGGTAGGCAGTAATGGGCTTACATTAGTCACCTTGTGTCCAAAATTTCCACCCAAATGAGGGCTTAATGAGTTGCCTGATTGGTTAAAATACAAAAAAAAATCAGTATAGATACAGAAAAAAAAGTAGTTCATTATAGAGCATAATTTCAGTTATTTGTAATATTAAGCAGTTTTTTTTCCTCCTAGAAGTGATCAGTGAAACTCCAGACAAAGATGTTGATCTGAAAACAAGTTTTAGGCGTGGAAGCTGTAGATCCAGTAAAAGGTAATACACTGTTATCATAATCATAAAATGCAAGAGCAGATCATTATATCTTATATTTACAAAAGTAATATTTTCAAACATACTCTTGTAGATCTCTCTTCGGCTCCATTCGGCTACGATCTCAGAGCAAGTTGTCCAGTGATTTTGTCCCAGATGCAGTATCCGGCAGTCTCAAGATCCTTTCAGACATAGAGGTCACACCAGAAAAATGAGGATGCTGTTCATGCTTGCATTAGATTACTGTACTGACTATATCTAAGATATATGCTAACTTGCTGACTAGACTGCCTCTAACATATATATCCCAACAGGAACTTGATGATGATGATGATGAGCATAAAGAAACTGCCCCAGTTGCACGTATCCTCAAGTACAACCAGCCAGAATGGCCTTACATGCTGCTGGGCTCCCTGGGAGCTGCAGTCAACGGCTCTGTTAACCCTATCTATGCCATCCTGTTCAGCCAGATTCTTGGGGTAAGAGTTCTTTTGATGCTACAAGTAAAACTGGTTTGCTCAGGCATAAATGATTCATGCGCTCTATGTTTTTACAGACTTTTGCCATTCGTGACTTGAATGAGCAGCGGGAGCAGATCAATGGGATATGTGTTCTGTTTTGCATCGTGGCTGTGACTAGTTTCTTCTCCCAGTTTCTGCAGGTTTTTGGCATCATAATCAATCAAAAATTTAATAACATGAGGAGCATTACATGCCATCCTATCTTAAATTTTCAGTTCATTTCATTGGTTTTGGACAAAAAAAATAAATAAAGAAAGAAAAAAATAAAGTAAAATCTTCTAAGTTTATGGGTTTCATATTGTTGACATGGGGCCATTTCCACAAAATGAACTTGGAAGGGTTGTGTGAGTTGGCATGGCATGATCCATAATTAAGACATTTATGGAAAAGAAGAGGAGAGCGTAATGATTCAGTGTGCACTGCAGAGAGATTGAATCAGATCTGTTTTTTCAGGGATATACCTTTGCCAAGTCTGGAGAGCTGCTGACCCGTCGTCTAAGAAAAGTGGGCTTCCAGGCCATGTTGAAACAGGAGATCGGTTGGTTTGATGACCCCAGAAACAGTCCTGGAGCTTTGACCACTAGACTGGCCACAGATGCATCCATGGTTCAGGGGGTAAGTTGTGGTTTTCAAAGCATATATTTGCATTTCCACTTTGAAAAATAATTTTTTCATGGTCATTAAAGTTAGTATTATTATTATTAATTTTTTTTTTTTTTTTTTTTTTTTTTTACATTATTTCTGTAGGCAACAGGTTCTCAGATTGGCATGATTGTAAACTCTTTGACCAACATTGGAGCCTCATTCATAATTGCATTCTACTTCAGCTGGAAGCTAACTTTGGTAATTATGTGCTTCCTGCCACTCATTGGACTGTCTGGTGTATTCCAAGCCAAAATGCTGACAGGCTTTGCAAATGAAGATAAAAAGGCTATGGAAGCAGCTGGCCGGGTAAGCCCCATTTTCATTGTGACACCAGAACATTTACCATGTAGGTCCATAAATAGCTCAAAATTCGATATATCTGTTTTATGTCTTTTCCACAGGTGTCCAGTGAGGCTCTCACCAACATCAGGACCATTGCTGGCTTGGCCAAAGAGTCCTCATTTGTGGAATCATATGAGGAGAAACTTGAGCTTCCTTACACAGCTGCCAAAAAAAGAGCCAATATCTATGGAATCTGTTTTGGTTTTGCCCAGTGTGTCATCTTCATGGCTTATGCTGCTTCATTCAGATATGGAGGCTACCTGGTTAGAGCTGAGGGCTTACAATACATGTTTGTTTTTAGGTTGGTAAAACATTTACTTCATGCATTTTTTAAATTTTTTTTTTATTATCATACAGCAACATTGCATTCATGTGCTTTGTGTTATACCTCTCCAGAGTGATTTCAGCTGTGGTAATCAGTGGTACGGCACTTGGCAGAGCATCATCCTTCACTCCAGATTACGCCAAAGCTAAAACTGCAGCTGCTCAGCTTTTTAAACTGTTGGACAGGGTTCCTAAAATCAGCCTGAGTCACACAGATGGAGACAAATGGGTTAGGGTTTTTCATTTAATGCACTTGTAATGTGTTAAAATTATACCATTTTGTCACAGTGTTATTCATGAGCCATGTTATCCATCTTTAGGAGCACTTCAGAGGGGATATTGAGTTTGTTAATTGTAAGTTTACCTATCCAACACGACCAGACATCCAGGTGCTTAATGGCCTGAAGGTGTCTGTGAAGCCTGGTCAGACTTTAGCATTTGTTGGGAGCAGCGGCTGTGGGAAAAGCACCAGTGTTCAGTTGCTGGAAAGGTTTTATGACCCCGATGAAGGGCAAATGGTATGTATTGCAGGATGTAGATAAAATTTTTACTGCTCACAAAAACTGGATCATTACATTCCAAAGCCATTCCTTCATTTTTAATTGCATTGTCTTTTTTGTCCAGTTAATTGATGGCCACCCCTCCTATGCAGTCAATGTACCCTTCCTAAGATCTCAGATAGGCATAGTGTCACAGGAGCCAGTTTTGTTTGACTGCAGCATAGCTGAAAATATACAGTATGGAGATAACGCACGCAGAGTCAGCATGGAAGAAATTATTGAGGCCGCCAAGAAAGCCTATCTTCATGACTTTGTGATGACTCTACCAGATGTGAGTGGAAACTTTTTACTGAATTATGACATTTTATGTGAATCACCATTTGAATCCTAGTTGTTTCTTGCCTCTTTGTTGTTAACAAGTACCCTAAGTGGATAAATCAATTTGAAAGTAAGGATAAAGGCTTTAATGTAGGCCAATTAGATGTGACACTGATTCTATTCTTGACCCTTTAAAACCTGACCCAAGAAATAAACGGCAGAAAATTCCACTTTTAAAATATGAAATCTTTATTTGGCCCTTGAACAAAATGTTTTTTTTAAGAATTAATTGAATATATGTCATTTATTACGGTGTGATTTCAGAATTATTGTAGTGCAAAAAACATCCACCAGGAGGCAGAAGACAAGTGTCAGGTTCTAAACACATTAGGGTTTTGAGCAAGTCTTCTTACTATAAGGCATGAGGCTATAGGTCTCAGAAACAGTAGGTATCAAATATTATACCCACAGCATTTAAGGATTAAGATTATTTTAGGTGTTAAGTATTTGTTTCTTGGTCAAGCAAATTGGCAGGATAGTAAAGAGTTTAGAGAGCATTCTCATTACAGGCCAACGGTTTATTGATGGTATCACATGATCTTCCAAAAATCAGCTAAAATATTATAAAATACCTAAACTGAAATAATTTGAAGCAGGCAAGAGGTTACATAAATTCATAGATGCAGTTCAGATTTCATGCATAAGTGCATGATAAAGTAAATGTTTTTAACTTGGATTTAAAAGTGTCTACATTTGGTAAAGTTTATTCACCACTGATTTTTTTTTCCACTTGTTTACAGCTTAACAGCTAAATGCTGCTTCTCCATGTTTAAATCAAATGAAACATTGCTACTGAAAAATAGTTAGCATCTCATCTCATTCATGAAGGATTCACACTCATAAAATATATTCTAAAGGGTACAGCTGCTAAATTTGTAACATTTTGTTTCACCCACTTTTTCCTACTTTAACAAACTGGTAGAAATATGAGACTCAGGTTGGTGCCCAGGGATCTCAGCTGTCAAGGGGACAGAAACAACGCATTGCCATTGCCAGAGCCATTGTTAGGAACCCCAAGATCTTACTTTTAGATGAGGCCACCTCTGCCCTGGACACAGAAAGTGAACAGGTATAATATATATTTTTAAACACCTCTTAACCAAAAGAAGTAAAGCATTCTTAAACATAAAGGTGAACATACTAAAGAGATAAATCTGTTTTCCTGCAGATTGTCCAGTCTGCCCTGGATGAAGCGAGAAAAGGACGAACCTGCATTGTCATAGCTCACCGACTGTCAACCATCCAGACAGCTGACATCATAGCGGTGATGTCTCATGGAGTTGTCATAGAACAAGGCACACATGATAAACTCATGGCCAAGAGGGGCGCTTATTATAAACTGGTCACAACGGGTGCTCCCATCAGCTAAATGGTTGCAGCAGCATTTCATGAGCATTTGACAGAAATGAGTTTAGTGTAGATTTATTGTACAAAAGCTAGAAAGGGATGCTTATCAGTATACAGTTCAAATATTTCCATCCATGAATGTGTGGAGCTTTTTTTAATACACGCATCATATGTAACTTGTACAGCTGTGAAGGCACCACTAAAGCAAAAAGAATTATATGCAGGTTTTGAATGATAATGTATTTTTTGGGGTAAACACGTAGATATTGCACATTTAATTTGCTTTAAGAGTCAGTTTTTATTGGTTGTAAAATTAATTATGTGTAAATAAAGAAATATATATTTATTTGTTTGTAGCCATTTTGTGCAAATGAAAGAGAATCAAAAAACGTGTGCACCTCACTGTGGTTGTGTTGATGGGATGTTCTGTATAATGTTTTAAACTCATGTTAAGCAGAGTAATGAAATCTGAGGTTTATAAACAAGTCGGCTGAAAAGAATAACAGAATGTTGAATGGAGTTTGTTTTGTATATTATACTTAAAAGTGCATATTTTTACCCAGATATTTTTTTTAAAAATATCTTTGCTACTGAAATTATGTTTAACAAATAAATAAAGAAGGATAAACTGCAAGCTTCCATTGGACTGTCTCTTGTTTCCCACTCAGTACAAAGTAATAATGAAGTAGTAAAACATCCAGGACTCATGAAAGTATCTTGAAGCGTGGCTTGGCCTGGAGCCTATGCACCTAGAACAGTTACATCACTCATTGCCAGGCCTCAGGTACGTCTGATGCTAAGCAACCAGAGACAGTGAAAAAAGATGTGGGAATGGGTTCTGCTCAGTAGTTTAACTAATTTCCCTAATCTTGTTACATCAGAGACTCTGTTCTACCTCATTAGTTTTTGGCTCATTAATATCTAAAGTTGCCTAGAGAAACTAAGATAACCATAAGAGATTATACAATCCACTCAGAGAGTACATGCATACTGTACATGCAGAGTGAAAACAGGGGTGCTACAGTCAAAAAATCCTTAAGATTCAGGGTCCTGTTGAACACATGTAAATATAGGACTGTATATGTCAGGTATGTAGCTGAGCTGCTGACATGTCACCTAAATTTAAGTTAGGAAAGGATGTCAATGCTTGGGTGCTTTTATATTGTAGCACATTATGAATGTTGACAAACTGACTAGGTTCTGATAAAATATACCTGTGGTGTAAATTTTTATTTTTATTAACTCATTTGCACAGTCTGATAGACATATTTTATCTTCTACCTCAATTATAAACTCTAATTTCTGAACAAGAGAGATTTTTTTAATTATTGAAAAACATGTTTAAAGGTTAGGTGTTTGAACAACTGATTAATTTATTTTAGCCCAGCATTTATTTGCTTATTTTTTGGTTGTTCCACTTACTTATTTGCTCTCAAACTCCTGTTTGGCATTTAATCTTTAAATCTTTTTGAGCTAAACACAATAAAACCTAAATTGTATTGCAAGGGATAAAACTGAAACTGCTTTTGACAAAGCTTCTCCAGAAAAAAAAATGTAGTGTTTGTAACTACAATGATCCACTTTAATGACAAAGTTATTCATTCAAACAGTTCTACATATACACACATACACATGGTTTTACTGCCAATATAAAACAGAATAAAAAGGACAGAACTACATATAGGCACTAAAGGATACTTACATTAATAATAATAATAATAAAAAAGAAACAAACATAAAAAAAACATGTTTTTTACCCAAACCCAGTGATACAATTTATTATATTTGAACATATTGTGTTTGGTGCTGATATGACAATGAAATAAGTGTGAGCAACAGGTTTGTCAAAGGTGTGTATCTACTTTCTGCTGACAGGATCTTTCCCATTTGAAAATCATTTAATGCAAATCACAAATTGTTTTGAACAATTATTTTACCATCTAAGCCAGTTTCCTTTCTTCATTACTAATTAGCAAATGTACACAGTAAGGAATGACAGCAACCACACCAATAGGGACTGAAGTGCTTTTACAGAATGAAAGTATATAAAACAAAGCCTCATTGTGAGTGGGCATTTTAATGAAGTCGTAGAGCTGAAGGAACGTGAGAGTTGCGGCCATGCACGTGAATTTAAACATGGTTTTGCAGCCGTTCTTTCCTTTACAGCTCTGAACAAACATCTCCGAGTTCACTGCCAGGCCCAAACCGAGCAAGGCTCCCATGTTTCTCACCAGACCAGCAAAAGGTGTAGTATCCAGATGGATCCAGTCTGGGTTAGTGCACCACTTTTTGGCTTTGGTGACTGACCACAAAGGATCAATGTCCAGGAGTTTGAGGAACATATAAAAGCACACAGCAAAAGAAAAAAGAAAAACTTTGGCCTGGAGGTACACTTTTAAGCTTGCATTGTAAACTGAAGGGATATGATCAAACACTTCAGCAACCAGCATACCTATACAATGAAGAGAAAAAAAATGTTATCTTAAACACAAAACAAGACATAAACATCTAACAATGTGTGACAGCAAAATTGAACACACCAGCGAAAAGACCAAGAATAACCTGATGTGGGAAATGTGTTGCAATAAAAACCCTGGAAATGCAAACACTTATCTGAATGACCCAAAAAGCCACCCACAAGCAGGATTTTAGGAGATGAAACCTGCAGGAATACAAACATTTAGATCAGCAATGAGGAAACAACTTAATGTACAAATAATAATAATAATAATAATAATAATAATAATAATAAAAAGAGCAACAACAACAAAAAAAAATAAAAATAAAAAATAAAAAAATAACATAACATAACCCTTCACCTTTGAAAGCTCCAGACAGAAGATGCACTGGAGGGTTTGGCAAAGTTAAGAGTAGAGGTGATCATGACATACCACACACATGATGAACCCATGGCATGGCCAGAGGGACTACCTGCAAAAATAATATTTGAAGACAATAGTTGCCCATTTTTGTGTTATTTTTAAGGGCATTGGCTGAAACACATTGAATACCTACTCACCTGGCCCTGTTTCACATGTTATGTGAAACTGATCCAAGTGTGGTATTGAGTTATTGTGGTACAAGTGAGTTTCTTGCACCCACCAGTAAGGTCGCTGCCCAGACAGAATCCTGAAAAAGAAAACATTGGCTTCAATGCTTTGAATTAATGAGATAAAGGAAAAATCTTCACATCAAAACTGGCTTACCATTTAAATATGAGATTGAACCAGTCTCCAATAACAGCCACCCATATCATCTTAGTGCCAACATTATGACTAAAATGAAACCAGAGTGGAAAATAAACTGAAAAAATATTACGAGGGTCACCCACAGTTGACATAAAATTAAGAAAGTTGTGATAATCCCTGTAGTTGTTCTGCAGGTGTTGTATAACTAGTACACCAAAGCTGTGGATAAAATCCATCTAGTTCCTTAACTGTGTGCAACAACTGCTTCTTCAGCACTGGTCAAAGCACCATGGAGCTCTCACTTAACTCCCATCACTTTTTATCACAAGCTGGCATCATAAATCATTCACTGAAGCCATGGAAACAACTGCAAATTGTTTGACTCATATGGAATATAACAATGTGTTCCCAAGGCACGAAAGGTCAGCATTTTAAGGCTTTACAAAACAAAAACTGTTTACAGACTATGTAGCCATCATATGTTTTCTAGAACATTGCTTGCCTTGTACATTTGTTAAATATTAGCCACTATACACACCACAAGAGAAAGTGCCCTACATAAACCCCCTGGATCCCTTCAGCCTCATTAAAAAAGTCATTCTTAGTGAACATAGCAACAAAATGGGCTTCCTATGAGTGAAAAACAGCCCATCTGGCACCCACAGCTGAGTTCATAGGGTTCACCAATCCTCCGTTTACTTTCTTCTCAAGGTAATAAATTACAGTAATATAAGTACTTGCATATATTATTCTTGCTATAAGATGGTTTTATTAAAAAATGTTTAAATTGGAGGCTGTTGGGCAGTAGGGTTGTAAACCACCTGCACTTCTCATCCTTACCACATGGTGGGGTCTGAGAACACCAAGTTTCTTTTGTCAGTAAATGAATGTTTAGATTAAAATAATAATAAATACAGGTATAGCTACACTTAGGAAAGAAACACATAACCTTTTATTATAAATAAATGATGGACTACATACTGATTTTTAAGCGGAAGAAAACAGAAACGTCATTTCCGGTATGCAGTTAACTCCCCTCTGTGTACAAACCGCGTATTTTTGAAAATAACTACTGGCATAACGTCACATAAGTCGAAATCAGTTGGCCACACTTTTAAGACTGGTTAGTAAACTATGTGCGTTCCAATGTTAGTAAATAGAATAATTTACGTAATTGGTTAGATGAATTCTTGAATCTTTATTTACGGCTAGTCAATAATGTTACCCAGTTAGCATTAGCGCTATAATGCTAACGATACCGATTGTATTGACCGACAAAGCTTCTTAAATAATCACTGGTTACAAATTTATTACCGATAAAGTCCATGTGATTCTGGTTCCGTTTATTGGTATTGTGCAAGGATAACACTGTCGAACTTTGCTTGTCGTTTTACAGTTATATATATTAGCCATTGTAGCATAATTAACGGGTGCTGCGATGTTTAAACGGCTATTGAACTACACCAAAGGTTTTGTCCTAATGCTTGCAGTGATGTTTAGCTACCATTTATTCTATTAAAATGAAAGAGGCTGCTAATGTTGGGTCTATAGTCGTTTTGAAGTACACATCTGTAAACATGCACCAGCTGCTGGTTTGCTTGTGTGTGTAGGGAATTATTGGCGACATAAGCTGTGAAGAGCTGCTGCTTTCTTAAAACCGACCAAAATACGACAAGAAATATCAGTTTACGACTTTTTTTCTTGCTCTGTTAAGAAAATACAATAACAATGTGCTGTTTTCCCCTTTCAAACGCAGATTGATTTTAAAACATCATGGCGTCCATTACTGACCCAAACATGAGTGACAGGTTCACCAGTGCAATGGAAGAGATCCACAATGAAAACCTTAAAACATATGCTGACATAATTGACACAACTGTGGAGCTGTCCCAGTCCCACAGACAGTTTGTGAAGTCAGCAATTGGTAAGTTGTAGTATGTTTTGTTAACTAACTAGCTCATTTTGAACTAAGGTAATTAAGCCTTGCATGTGAAGTGACTAATGTGAATGTTTTCACTTGTCATGACATTACATTTAGTCATTAAGTTGACACTTTTATCCAAAGCAACCTAGAAGTAAGGTACAACAGTAAGAAACCTTAGCATAAGTATTGAATACTGAGTCTTTTTATTTATTTTTTTTATTTTATTTACAAAGCAAACTAAAAAGGATTTAAGTATCTTGTATTGTTAGCAGAGCAGGTGTTTGCCAAGAAATGAGTCCTTTTAAGATTTTTGAGAAAAGGACACTTCTACTTTGTTACAATTTGATAGTTCATTCCACCATCATGAAACGCTTAAGTAAAATATTCTGTGATTATAAAACTGTGGTTTACTTTTTACTTGGTTAACACTTGGCTTTCAGTACTGATTATTTTGGCAATTGTAGGACACCTTCAGTCGTTAATTTTAGAGCTACAAAAGACAGCACAAGCAAATCTACGCTTAGTGTGTCATGGCTGGAAATGATAATACGACCATGTAGTTAGACTGAAAATAATCTGACATAACTTTTTTTTTATTTTTTTTTTTATAAAGTCAATTATTGAATTACATTTTCTGGTTGCAATTTAAAAATAAACATGGGCTTGTGTTTTTAACATTACATATGGTGACACATAATGACCCAACAAATCAGGGAAGAGAACAGGTACAAACCTTAACCATGTAGCTGTTCTTCTTTTGCTGAGTTATTTTTTCATTGTGTGCAGATACATGCTTGAAGAAATGTAAGGATGACGACAAGCTGTTTGAGACAATACATGCATTCAAAAGAGGTGAGCTTGCAATTTTTCACGTGACCTTTAAATTAAACTTCATGTGTATAATGTCACTCAGCTGTTGCTGGATTTGAATGCAAATCCACAGAATATCAGTTTTCCAATTTAGTTTTCTTTTGGTGTAAGATAACATGTTGTAATGCAGCATTTTATGTTAGAGTGTTCTTGTATTGACACATCGTTTGCCCTCCCAGACCTGGAACAAAAAAATAGGTCATTAAAGGAGAAGCGATGCACCATATCTGAGATGATGTCTGAGGTTCAGGAGAAGGAGATGCAGAAAGAGGACATCATCCAGAAAATCAACAAGCTTAAAGAAGAACAAACCAAGAGAAAAGAGTGTAAGTCAGTGTTTGACTAAGTTATTTTTTGATGT
This sequence comes from Melanotaenia boesemani, assembly GCF_017639745.1. Taxonomy (NCBI): domain Eukaryota; kingdom Metazoa; phylum Chordata; class Actinopteri; order Atheriniformes; family Melanotaeniidae; genus Melanotaenia; species Melanotaenia boesemani. The sequence goes on from NC_055693.1 coordinate 18,399,851, forward strand.
AGCGTACACTGCTTTCATATCTTTATTTAATTTTTTTTTCCAGTAATTCAGGCTCAAAATAAAGCAAACAAAAACAGACTGAAGAATCTCCAAAAAGCCAGATTTGTGTTTCAGGATCATCTGGGGCTGGAGATACGAACAATCCTTGGGAAAACACAGTTGGTCAAAGGTAACCCAAACATGCATTTATATGTAAAGTGTCTTTCTTGAGTCTTGTTTGTAATATGGTAATTGTACAAAATTAAATCTGTACAGTTTTTTGATCTGAGGCCTGAAAGTTTCAGTTGTTATGAGAGATGGCATTTTAATTTAAAAAAGATTGCCATCTTTTCCAAATTTATATCACTAAAGCAAACAGTAATCATTGGCATGGAAATAACTTACAATAACACAAGAAGTACCACGACTATGTGGAACACAAGACAGAAATTAGATTGTGTCTTCAGCTGCTCCTTTCTTTCCTTTCCCCCTATTGTGTCTAAAGGGACTGTCTTTCTTATTCCATTTCATTGTTAATAAAGTTGACATATTAAACATGTTTACAAAATTATTTTTTAAAAAAGACCTGACCTTATCACTCATTAATAAAATAGTCTGCAAATGCTAAAAAAAACAACAACAAATCATGAATTGGGAACATATTTCTACCCCTGCTAGATTAGAAAACCTTTCCTCTCATTACCTATTGTTTGCTTACAGCATGGCAATCGGGGATTGTTGTAGATTTTTTTTTTTCTCTTTTTATTAAACCATTCATCATTTTTTTGTACTTAAATGAGCTTGTAGAATTGACTTTCTGGAGGAGGTGTCTGCTTTTGGGTCTAGCTAACGTAAATATAATTAAAAAATACAAAACATGCTTTTTTTTCCTCTTCGAAGGTGAAAAGTTGCAGTTTGTTTTCCGGAACATAAACCTTTCTGATCTGGACAGTGCTTATATCATCACAATGGGAATTAAAGAAGACGGATCATACCAGAGTAAGTTGCTCACATATACTTTAAATTATTTGTCATTTTGAGATGATTTGCTGTGAAATGGTGCTTTATGAAGAGACTAGATTGTGTTGACTGACATTTTTTAATGTATTTCTTGTTACAAATATAAAAAACAATTAATGCACTGGAGACCAAGTTAGTCAAGCCATATTTGAAGAATACATGAAGCTTTTTCTTTTCTTTTTTTTCTTATATATTTATTAATGATCATTTAAATCTTATAATAAGCCCTGTCAGCCCTGTCTATTAATGCAAATGCTGAATTTTTACAGTTGTGTCCAGTGACCCAGAGCTTGACTGTTTGCCAGTCTTGGAAAGTCGGCTCCAGGAAACCAACAATTTACCGGCATTCCTGGCAAATGTGAGGAAGGAGTTCATCTCTCTGGCACGCCGGTGAAATATGACACTTTATATCTTTTAAAAGAAAGCAAAAAAAAAAAAAAAAACAAGTGAAAATTTCACTATAGTTCAGACTCAAAACAAGGACTACATGGAGTGCCATCAGAGGAGGATCACTGGTCAGTAAACAAAGTATCAGTCACCTTGTCTAGACTGACTTATGACCTGGAAACCTGTATTTGCAATGATTATTGAGTCTTGCTGTATTATTGACAACTTGGCCATGTTAGAGCTTATTGGAAACTGTATTTGTTATCAGGTCAGACTTACGAGTTTGATGTTAAGGACGTTAAGACGGACCTCGTTTCTTTCTACCCACTGAGATCCTGAAACATGTAACTAATCATTCACATAGAAACAGCTTTCATTTTGTTTTTAATCATTGCTCATTTGGTAGGAATATTAATGAAGTATCGCATCTTTGTTTTACTTACAATTCTGATGTAATAAAAGTGTTTGGAAAATGCCAGTATTTGTATTTGTACACTGTATTATAAATATAAAAAAACAGTCATATTTGATTAAAGTTCAGATCCAAAATTTGGGTGGACAAAAAAAAAACATCAGATCTTGATTGTCAACAGAAGAGTACTTATTAAAATTTATGTTTTTAATTAATAAAAAAACTCAGTGCATAGATATGAAGGCTTGCTGCTGTTAAATGGATGGCACAGCAGGCTGAACAATCAGCAGATTTATCATTCATCCATCCAGTCATTCAGGCATCAGATGATTTGATGCTGCTTAGCACAGGTAGCTCTTCAACATAGGTTGATGGGAAATGACCTGTCTGTCCGTCAAGACTGCCAAACCACCAACCATTATCTTCTTTGGTATAAATTTCCAGAAGGTCACCTGTTAAACAAATTCTTTAGTCAGGACATTAGTCTTTACTGATCTTTAGGATCGGCTGCTTTAAAATCACCTCTCACCTTCTTTAAAAGTCAGTTCATCATTGTGTGTAGGTGTGAAACTGTACAGGGCCTTGCATTGTCCAATACTGCTCAACTCTGCCGTTTCATCTGCTAAATAGTTTACACACTTTAATTTCATGATGCATTTCAAGATGTGATGTCTTTATTTTAATGCCTAAGGAGTTACCTTGTCCTTTGTCATCATCTGTGTGAGATGGGGCTGTGTTAATAGTGCCGCCACACTTCCCAGTTTCCTTTGTTACTATTGTGGAAGTGACTTGGTCAGTACCATTTGGTGAAGGCTCCACAGATGGCTGTGCTTGAAGCTGAACTGGTCCTTTGTAAATGATGGAGGCTCTCAGTGAGCGTGAGGATCTGAACGGTGTCCTCCTGAGTTTGACCGGGCGAGACAGTTGAACAATGCTGTGCTCACAGTCCTGAGTGAGAAAAGTGGTTTGGTTGGTATTATTTGTTACAAGAAATTAGACAAAAAACAAAAAGAGATAAACAAATATGAGTCTATGTAAATAATCTAAGGAATGTTTGTAGACTTATTAACAAACTACCAGTCATAACAGGTTGATCGCAGAAAAACTGCCAACCTGAAGTGGCAACCGATGCTGCATACTGTGATCATCCTTCAAAAACCAGAGGAATTGAGCAGTAAAGTCAAAGGTTAAACGCTTAGATGGCCCAGCTGTTGTTATATAATTATAAACCCAATCAAATCTACTGCATTAAATAGAATTACTAAGAATATCTTCTTTTGTTCATGTAGGGTTTGGTCCTTAGGCAAGACCCTTAATGCTACTGCCAAACCACTGTAAGTTGCTTTGGATAAAAGTGTTTGCTAAATGACTGTAATGTAAAAGCCAGAATGGAGGCACACTTTTAGAACATAAAGGCTTGAACCCTGGGGGCATAAAGCACTGGCTGACGCACTATTCTCACTATTTTATCTATTCTATTTAAAAATCAGTCACATAGGAAATTTGCTGAATTTAACAATTATGTAGTAACCAAATGAGTTCTTAGCAATTAGTTTATTCTTTTGTTTCAGGCAGGAATAGTCCTGCTTCTTACACCATCTGCTCTTGCTGTGAGAAAAGCCAAACTAAATTCTTTTTCATTTTTTGGATTTATAATATCCACACAACAGTCATAAACTCATCCCAACCATTAGGCTTAAAGCTCAATAAACAGCCCATTTTGAAGGTAAGACATTACCTCACAAGTCCTACCTTATCTTTCCATTTGAAAATGCTGTCACTGAAACGGTGAAATGACTTGGATTTCCCTTCTAACTCAGACAGCGACGAGGAGAGTTTGTAGTGAGTGGCCTCGAGGAGATCCAGTTTTAAAGTAAACTACAGAGAACATATAACATTAATAAACACTAAAGAAAAATTCATATATGCTCAATATAAAGCATATGTTGTGCTGTAAATGTGAGGATCCCACCACTTCACACACTACATCACTTACCTCATCTATGTGCTGTTCAGTTTCCTCAAGGTTCCTTTGGTTTGAAAAAGAGGGATTCTCAGAGTATGTTTTCTTCAGTTTTTCAATTCCTGCAACAAGACTCCAACATTAAAATGAAGGAATTGAAAATCTTACAGGAGTTCTGTCTACACGCTCTTGAACTTACCTTCACATTCTTTCTTTGTCTTTGTAATGCTGTCCTCTAGACGCTGGAGTTTGAGCTTGATTGCATTTCTTCTTCTGTCTCTGTCCATCAGTGATTTGTTGTCTTCCTCCTGAACATCAATGACAAGAATATATCATATTACGTCATTAGCAGTCACAACCCGGCTTGTAATCAAACAGTGATCTGTGTGTTAAGCTTAAATGTCTTGAGCTGAATGATCCAAAAGCAATACAACCAGTGAGTTATAAGGAGTTTTACACTTATGTCACTATTACTGTTTTACTCAGTCCTGCAAGTTTTTGTGTTGTGAGAACATTTGAGTAAATTAGGAAAACTATTCTAATTACCATTATGTTTTTGAAGAAGACATGGATAGCATGTAATTGCTAAATAGAAATGTACAGCACAGTGTGTAAAAAGGAAAAATCAGAAGAGCCACAGTTACAGGATTCATGGCAAGCTTTGTTGCAAAATCAAAAGAACATTTTTGTATCTGCAGTTCACATGCTTTCATCTAAAAGATCCCTCCTGCAGAGATGAGACGCTTTGTCTTTGAACGGGTGACTGACTGAGTCCGCCTGCAGAAATATCTCTTTTCAAAATGCAACAGATCTTCAGAGCAGAAAAAAGCAGACTTACAAAATAATCAGCCATCAAAAACTCTGCTTTGTTATCTTCATCTGTAATGTTGTTTTCCTCTACGAGGGTTTGTATGTCTTTATCCATGTCCACCTTTTGGACTGTCTGCTCTATTTGTTTTTGGCCCTGGAAACAGCAGAGAAACACGGGTAAAAATGTTTTTATAATGAACCTCTGTGCACCTGTGAGCAGGATGGAAGGCAAGACATCTTACATGTTTGAGGGTCTGTCCAAAGCTGGACATATGGAGATTATATCTTTTTAAAATGTTGCACAGAACTTCAATTCGCTGTTTCTCCAGCTCCTGTATGACCTGAAAAAAAGCAGAAAGTACCAATGCTTTTCTGACCCAATCATTTAGACTCCAATTGGCATGTCATTTATAGTGTGGTATCTAATGTTATGACGGAAGATTTCAGCCACCAGGTCACTTTTCTTCAATAAAGCTCTGTCCTCATGCTGCTGTTCCTTGCTGCACGGCGGTAAAATGACCTAATGCTTGTAGCTGTTCACTGGTTTGACTTATTCTGCAAATGAGGCACCCTTGAAGAGGAGGCTGAGTCATGTTCAATCACAAAAGGCCACTCCTGGTGGCTACACCAGCTAATTGGCCACAAAACGACAAACATAAAAGCGTTTTCTCCACCTGGAAGCAGTTTTTCAATGTGTTTTCCCACTTCAGTCTCATCTGTTGACCCTCCATGTTGATACTGAAGTACTCCTCATCCACACGTGCCTGCAGTTCTGCTGACTTAGTCAGCCTGTTAAGCATCTGTAGGCAACAAAAGGAAATAAAACCACACTTACAGCTTGATACCCAGAAGTATCCTCTTCTAGAGCACTAATATGAAAATAGCTAACTCATGACATTCTGTACCTTTTGTTTTTCTTTTTCAGTGCAGATGTGTTTGTTGTTTTCAACAAAGTTGAACAGTGCTTCGTGTTCTCTTGTCAGTCCAACCAGTTTCTTTTTTAGCTGTTTAGGAGTAAACAGGAAATCACACAGACATGTTATCAGTGTAACTAAATTATGATGGTTAACTCCAAGTGACACCATTTTATCATGCCGTGCAGAACGGTGCCTCTGAGTTTAATGTTCATCTTTCCTTTTTTCTTTTCTTTTTTTTGGCAATGTGGATGTTTGAAGAAACAAAGGCAGACATCAGCAGAGATATTTGGAAAACCATTTTTAAATGCCAAATTGGAAACATGAGCTGCTACACAGCGAGAGCAGCATAGAGTAAGCCATACAGGAAGAGTGATGAGATTACAGATCATCTCATATCATCACTGAAATAACTGCTTGTGAAATCCAGTTGAACTTCAGTTTAATTTTTTTTTATTATGCAATTTCAAATAAACGCAATTCAAAGGTGGGTATATGCTTATGTGTTGCTGTTTTATTTATTTTATATTTATTTTTTATATTAAAAAAACTTTAATGAAGCAGGAAGTATAAGATGGTGTTATTTTGGTCTTGTAATAACTGCATTGTGAGGTTACTTCTAAGGAATGTTTGTGATATTTTGGTGACCAGCTGTTTCTTGATGGTTTTCCCATCTTCCAGAATGATAATGCAGAGATACATACAACTAAATTAGTTACAAACTGGCATAAAGAGCACAACAGTGATACAGTGTTCTTGCCCTCATTATCACTAGATCCTAACATTAATAAAGATTTCTGGTGTGTTCTGAGCCACTCACCATCATCAGATGAAACAGGCTTGACACTTTGGGAATAAATGCAAGTTCCCCTGCTACTGTCCAAAACTTGAATTACTCTTATCGATCAACGTGTTGAAGTAGTTAAATTTTGTCAAAGGAGGGCCTTTGATAGTAAATATTATAGTTGATATAAATTGTCATTCAACACTGTGTTTCCATTGCTTATATTACTCAGGTATCTATGCTACATTTGCAGGAAACGGAATCTGTTTACAGCCACACAAACTCTTAATGGATTTAAGATTCAAATGTTTCAGCATAGTCGATTCTTATCTCTGTATATGTTTGGAACCAAATTAAATTTTTTTGTGTTCATTTGAAAGAAAGACCGCTTACCTTAAGTTGCTCATTCCAGTTAGCATGAAAATGTTTCCCATTTCTGTCAATCACACTGTCAAGCTATTAAAAGACAGAATTAAAGACAAATTAAAATACGCCTTGAAGTAAAAATCAAAGATTGATACAAGGAGAAAGAATGAATTACGTACAGGCCTCTTCCTCCTATTATGCTCATCTAAGACTTGACGTATTTCCAAGATGGCCTCTTGCTGAAATGCATTTCCCAAAGATCTGAAATGAGAGCATTGGCCCATGTTTAACCTTTAAAATCTCTCCAGCATTTGTTTAATATATGGACAAGCTTAGTTGTGAAGTGAATTCAGGCTGAAAACTACCTGTGGGCGTCTGCTCTTGAGTACATCTCATCTGACACATGACACCAGGCACTGTAGGTGGAACTAAGAGGGGAGCCACCATGAAAAGGTTAGAGCTGTAGGCTAATTAGTCTGACACCTGCCTCTGTTTTGATCACATCTAACTTGCTGAGTGTGAGCAATTTCCCATGATACCATAATTTCTGTATATCATGTGGCACTCCGTCAGTCCCCAGGGAGAGGTCATATTAGACAGAAAACAGAGAAAAGCCAGAGCTATTTAAAAAAAAAACAACAATAAAAAAAAGTGTCCCTTACTTGTTTGACATTCCTTTGGAGGCTCTGATCAGTTTGCCTGCCAGTTTTTGTAGACCTTTGGCATACGCAAGTTCCAGCTCAGCCCTTAACCAGAAAAGATTGAAGCAAGGGACGGTAACTGAGGCAAAGGCACCATCTGTGGTCATTCAAATGCTCTCTATGTATAAATGCGTACTGAACCTACCTTTGCTGAAAAACTGCCATGAGCTCTCTGAAGAAGCACTCCCCATTTTTTGAAAATTGTTTCACATTTTGATAGAGTTGGTAATACTGAAAGACAGTAATATTCAGTGAGATTACCACATGAAGGAGGAAGTTCCTGAAACAACTGTATCCAAATCCATACAAAGTTATTTGTATGAACTGTCTCACCTCATGTTGCATTACAATCTTATACTTCCATTTGTATATTTTGAAACCAAACATTGCCCTGATTTCTTTATAACAACAAATACTCACAGAGCAGGATTCGATAAGGTCCTTCATCTTAAGAATATGGCGGTTTGTTGACTTTGAACCTGGAACTTTGACCATTCTCCACCCAAAGTCGCTCATGTGGAAATCACCTGCGCTTTTGCTGGCACGTAAGGCAAGGGAAAATTCCTTTGCCTTACGTGGGAGAGAGAAAGAGAGAGAGAGAGAGAGAGAGAGAGAGAGAGAGAGAGAGAGAGAGCGAGAGAAAGGAAATTAGGAATGTCAGTTTGCTAAAAGTGCAGTTCAACTCAAAACTGTCTGCTCATGCTTCTAACTGGTCAACAAAGTTACATGACAAAACCAGTGTGGCTCTATGTCATGTTAAATTAAAGGAAACTACCACTGTCTAATTAGTCACTCTTTAGAAAAAGTAAATAAGCTGCAACTCAGTTGTAAATGTTATTAGACAAATTAAAGCCATCACTGAGGGCAATTTCGAGCATTAGGTTGTGTTCATTTGATAATAAAATAATTAAAAATCTTGGTAGTCTCTTGCAAAATTGCAGCACCTATTCTTAACTAAGAGTTTTCTTTCTCTTGCTAAATCTACAAAAGCTAAAACTGGTGGGAGAAATACCTATTCCAGTTGACCCCTCTATAATCAGCCTTTTACCAGTAATTCAAAAACTTTGTAACCTATAGAAATATACAATATGTTCCTATAATCTTTACTTCCAAATTAGAAGAGTCCTCAGACATTAAAAAAGAAAAATAAATTATTTAATAAACCTGAAACAACTATGACTGATGTGCATGACTCACCACCTTCATTAAATTTTGATTTTGAGAGTAGCTGGAATCAGTTTGGAAGAACACATCTTGCTCCTGACATGCACTTAATGCAAACAGTGATTGTTGACTTTAAGACAGGAAAAAGTGCCAGAAAAAAAATCCCTTAAATGTTGGTAATCTGTTGAATACACAATAACAGCTAACAGCAGTTTTTGGTGCAGAAAGTGGTACAACTTCTTAAAAGGATTGGGGCAACCTTAAAAATGCTTCTTGTTATTGGAATGAAACAAATCAATAATTATTCATTCATTTATTACTTATCTGTACTGCTTTATCCATTACGGGTTGCGGGTAAGCTGGAGCCTATCCAGCATTTTAACCGGTGAGAGGCAGGGTACACTGGACAGGTCACCAGTCTATCGCGGGACCAACAGAGACAGAGACAAACAACCATACACATACACACACACACACACACACACAATCCTAGGGAGAATTTAGAGTGACCAGTTCACCTAACATGCATGTGTTTGTACTGACCATTTACCATTTAGTCTTTGGACGGTTGGAGTCATTACTGATTATTAAATCAATAATTAATTAAAAAAAATTAATAAAACCTTAAGTTGACGCTTACAGTACATGTACATATCCTAGTAATAAAGTAATATTTATGCAAAAATTGCTGAGAATGCATAACTGTTCAGGACTAAAACCTGTTTAACTATTGTTCAACCTGGGCATGTTGCACTAAACATCACTGTTTTAGAGTCAACTGACTAAGTGGACCTGTCAATAGGAGCAAGGCCGTTAAGTAAAAACAGCTAAAGCTACTAGAGAAGGTGTTTCAGCAATAAATATTAAAAGGAAAAAAAAAACATTTAAGCAAAGAAAATTTTATAAATCCCATAAAATTAAACGGTAAACCTGTGAAATGAATAAAATGGGCTCTTTAAGCCACTAGGCTCAACATTTTGCTTCCTATTGCACACAACACACCCACACATTGCAGTCTTCATGTTTTTTTAATTGAATAATGCAAACAACTCATGTCTACCTCTTAAGAGAACAAATGGCCTTTAATGTAATGCTTACCAGAAATGTACCAGAATAACTAACAAAATGATTCAATAGGAAATACAGCGTCTAGCCATATCTGATGCACACACATAATACTGTTACTGACATCTCATATACAGCTTGAGTGGAGAAATGTTTCCATTATCAAATCTGAGTAAACTTCACATTACTTTTCATTTGTGAGTGAAAACAAAATCAGTCACTGTTTTGGCAAATCTTTGGGGGTGTAGCATTTAAAGTAAACCCAGGTCTTCAGCATTTTGCAAATACTCATGATGTGTGATGAGAGAAACACAACTGTGTTTTTGTTTAAGACTATAATCTGCAAACATATTTATAAAAAATAAATAACATAAAAAGACACAAACATAGGAGAAAACAGTATGCCTGATCGCTGCAAGTTAAACTAGCATGCTTACACCAGAGAGTGGAAAGCTGTCATTCATTGGCTAACAGAGTGGGTTGTACCAACAGGAGTGCGTCCATTTTTCAGTGAGTGCAGTCTGATGCAAATATATAGATGAAGAGCATTAATTGCACAAAATAAGTAAAGAATCCATAACATAACTGCATTCACATGAATCTATCGAGAACTGCGAGACGATGATGTGGTGGTGTTGTTCATACCTCCACCATACGCTCAAATACAAACACACATACGCACAGATGAATAGTGGTGTCAGCAACATGGCTCCATTCATGTGATATCTGTTTAGTCAGTGTTCGTTGGCATACAGGGCTCCCATCAGGTACCCGTTGGTCCCATTTTTATTGGTTCCATTGGTGGTGCTGCTGTG